>NC_054584.1:290081-297581 GCF_017654505.1 Polyodon spathula
CTGCTGAGACAAGGTCTCCATCTGCTGGAGACACGCTGCCACTACACCCTCGCCCTGGCCTCGACACGACGTGTGAAAAACACAGCGCCACTCCCAACCTGCTTCTCCGAGACAAACAACAGGACTGTCCGTGCACTTTGACTGCGTGTGCGGGGGGGTGTGCTAGGGGGTGTGCAGAGGGTGTGTGTGTGTGTGGGTGCGGGGGTGTGTGTGTGTGCAGGGGGTGTGTGTGTGTGTGTGTGTGGGTGGGGGTGTGGGTGTGTGTGCCCCCACACACACGACCCCACACGGTGTGTGTGTGTGTGAATGTGTGTGTGTGCAGGGCCCAACGTCCCCCACACACGCACCACCACACCACACACTCACCACGACCCACGACCCCCGACACACACACACCCGGCACCCAACACACACGTGGATCACACACAGGCCGGGGGGTGGGGCGTGACGGGTGCGGGGGGTGTGTGTGTGTGTGCGGTGGGTGTGACCGTGTGTGTGTGTGTGTGTGTGTGCGGGGGTGTGTGTGTGTGTGTGTGTGTGGGGTGTGGGTTGTGTGTGTGTGTGTGTGCAGGGGGATGTGCGGGTGGGTGTGTGTGGTGTGTGTGTGTGTGTGTGTGTGTGTGGTGTGGTGTGTGTGTGTGTGTGTGTGTGTGTGTGTGTGTGTGTGTGTGTGTGTGTGTGTGTGTGGGTGCGCGGGGGTGCGGGGGTGCGGTTGAGGTTGAAAGGAGAATATTTCCTCAATCTGTCGTTTATCAGCCTCCGAAAAAAAAAACCCCCTAGAACAAAAAAGAAAGAAAAAAGAACAATCAGACAAACAGCAAACAAAGGACTCGAGTCGATAAATTAATATATACTTAAATATATACATATAAATATATATAATATTAAATGTATTTATATGAATTTATATGTAGATTTATATATATTAGATATATTTATATATGAATTTATATTATATTTATATGAATTTATATATGTATTTATTTTATACATATGTTGTGAAACACACCACACAAATGTATTTATGTATACGTGTTTGGTCGATGATTTAGCTACTATGTGTGTGTATATGCTTATATCTAATAATAATATAGACATGTATGTATATATACATAGAGATATGGTCACATCACAGACACACACACACACACACACACACACACACACACACACACACACACACACACACACACACACACACACACACACACACACACACACACACACACACACACACACACACACACTCACACACACACACACACACACACACACACACACACACACACACACACACACACACACACACACACACACACACACACACACACACACACACACACACACCACACACACACACACACACACACACCACACACACACACACAGGGGACACCCTCTCTCACACACACACACACACACACACACACACACACACACACCCCTCACTCACACACACACACACACACACACACACCACACACACACACACACACACACACTCACTCACACACACACACACACACACACACACACACACACACACACACACACACACACAGGGGACCCCTCTCTCACACACACACACACACACACACACACACACACACACACACACACACTCACACACACACACACACACACACACACACACACACACACACACACACACACACACACACACACTCACACACACACACACACACACACACACACACACACACACACACACACACACACACACACACACACACACACACACACACACACACACACACACACACACACACACACACACACACACACACACACACACACACACACACACACACACACACACACACACACACACACACACACACACACACACACACACACACACACACACACACACACACACACACACACAACACACACACTCACACACACACACACACACACACACACAGGGGACCCCTCTCTCACACACACACACACACACACACACACACACACACACACACACTCACACACACACACACACACACACACACACACACACACACACACCACACACACACACACACACACACACACACACACACACACACACACACACACACACACACACACACACACACACACACACACACACACACACACACACACACACACACACACACACACACACACACACACACACACACACACACACACACACACACACACACACACACTCACACACACACACACACACACACACACACACACACACACACACACCACACACACACACACACACACACACACACACACACACACACACACACACACACACACACACACACACACACACACACACACACACACACACACACACACACACACACACACACACACTGTATATATTATTCGGTATTTTATTTTATTATGAAACTTTTTTTTACAAGCGAGCAAATTCATCATGCAGATCGTCTAGCAGGACTTGCAAAGAATTCTGGGTAACTCTTCGAGGGCGGATGTTATTAAAAACCAAATGTAAAGTCTTCCCCCCCCCGTCTGACGCCCCCCCCCCCAAGCTCCAGTCCACAGGTCACTTACGCCCCCCCCCCCCCCCAGGTCACCAGACAGTCCACAGGTCACGTACGCCCCCCCCCCCCAGACAGTCCACAGGTCACTTACGCCCCCCCCCCCCAGACAGTCCACAGGTCACAGGTCACGCGTCAGGTCGAGCTGGGAGCCCCGGGGGGGGGGGTCTGTCAGGTGTCCCATCTGTCACCCCCTGCCCGCAGGGGGGGGGGGGGTCGTCCCCTCTATTGAATGCGGACTCTCCCTGCGCAGGATTGCAGAATTAACAGAACCCCCTAACACTGGCCACTAGGGGCCAGCAGAGGGGAGTATACCCGACTCCCTGAGAGGAGGTACAGTGCAGCGCAGTGCAGTCCAGCTCAGAGCAGCGCAGTCCAGCTCAGAGCAGCGCAGTCCAGCTCAGAGCAGCGCAGTCCAGCTCAGCGCAGCGCAGTCCAGCTCAGAGCAGCTCAGAGCAGCGCAGTCCAGCTCAGAGCAGCGCAGTCCAGCTCAGCGCAGCGCAGTCCAGCTCAGAGCAGCGCAGTCCAGCTCAGCGCAGCGCAGTCCAGCTCAGAGCAGCGCAGTCCAGCTCAGAGCAGCGCAGTCCAGCTCAGCGCAGCGCAGTCCAGCTCAGCGCAGCGCAGTCCAGCTCAGCGCAGTGCAGTCCAGCTCAGCGCAGCGCAGTCCAGCTCAGTGCAGTGCAGTGAAGTTTAATTTGTTTGATTACAGTCAGAACTCAAGGCAGTGTTTGGGTGTTTGGGCAAACAGGAAGTTAGGTGTCTCTCATTATGGAGTTACCCAGAATTCCTGGGGGGGGGGGGGGGGGGAGGTAGCTGCAACGTCAGCACAAGGCATTGTGTCATGTGACCATCAAGGCACCCAATCACCATTCAGCTCAACAAACCAAACCTGGGTTCAACTGAACCAGAGAGGGGAGAAATATACAGGAAATATATAAAGAGAGAGGGAGAGAGAGGGAAGGGGAGAGGGAGAGAGAGAGGTAGAGGGTTAGGCAGAGAGGGAGCGGGACAGAGGGAGAGGGAAAGGGACAGCGGGAGAGGGTTAGGGAGAGAGGGAGAGGGAAAGGGGGAGAGGGACAGAGGGAGAGGGAAAGGGACAGAGGGAGAGGATTAGGGAGAGGGGGAGAGGGACAGAGAGAGGGAGAGGGAGGGAGACTCAACCTTATAACAGTTTCTTTGAAATCCACAACTTTGAGTTTATTTTATTATTATTATTATTATTATTATTATTATTATTATTATTATTATTATTATTATTATTATTATTCCAGTTTTGTCCTTTCCCCGAGTGTGTGTGTGTGTGTGTGTGTGTGTGTGTGTGTAATAATGGTGTCTAACAAGTCTGACCATGGGAATCAGACTCCTATTGCACAGCAGTGTCACCCAGTCCAGGTTTCACTAGCAGCTTGATCAGCCCCAGTGTGTCTAGGCAACAAGCTCAGGTGTGTCTGATTATTAAACTCCTAGTGAAAGCAGGACTGGATCACACTGCTGTGCAGCGGGAGTCTCATTATTAAACTCCTAGTGAAAGCAGGACTGGATCACACTGCTGTGCAGCAGGAGTCTCATTATTAAACTCCTAGTGAAAGCAGGACTGGATCACACTGCTGTGCAGCGGGAGTCTGATTCCCAGACCTGTTGTCTGTGTGTATGTGAGAGAGTGGGTGGGTTTGTATGTGTGTGTATATTTCAAACACAAACATTTTGCAGTGATCTTGTGCCTGCGTGTGCATCTCTCTCTCCATCCCTCTCTCTCTCTGTGTTTACAGTGCAAACAAGGCCAACAAAGTTCCTGCAGAAGTGGGACAGCCTGTTTAAAAATATATTTCGCACATAAAAAAACAAACAAGCAAAGTGTTTTAAAAGAGGGGTCCAGGGAGAGAGTCCTTCAGCCCCCGTGGTGCTGGCGCTGGGGCTGTGAGTTTGTGAGCTGGTGTGTGTTCATTGCACAAGGGAACAGAGAAAACTGAAATAAAGAAATATTCTCTCTCTCTCTCTCTCTCTCTCTCTCTCTCTCTCTCTCCTCTCTCTCTCTCTCTCTCTCTCTCTCTCTCTCTCTCTCTCTCTCTCTCTCTCCTCTCTATCTATATATATATATATATATATATATATATATATATATATATAATATATATTATATATATATATACTGTTTGCCTGACAAATTCCAACTTTAAGGGTCATTGAAAAGAATATATATAGTGATACTATTATATAGATATATATACTATATATATATATTATTTCTTATTATGGGTCTTTACCGAACCCCCCCCCCCCCCACCCCCCCCCCCCCCCCCCCCCCCCCCCCAACCCAAACCGTAAGACCCATAACAGAAAGCGTTGATCAGCCAATCAGAAACCCATCACAGACAGCCAGCCTGCTTTGTGATTGGCTTCCTTCACAAAGAGCTTCGGATTTTCGTTGATTTTCTTTGATTTCTGATTTTTTTAATTCAGAGTTTGCTTTTTTAACTGAAATTCCCTTTGAAGTGTGTTCAGGTGACTCTGAGTTCACGAGATCCCTGCCATAGACATTTTCAACCCACACTGGATCAGCCAGCGTCTTTCTGTGAATGCGCGCCAGCCCCACCTAGTGCACAGGGAGTCAGTGGCTGAGCCGGGATTTGAACCTCCTGGTATCAAGCCCCCTTTAGTGTAGCTGCAGGACCAGCCAGTCTGCTAAATGACTAATTAAGAAGTATTTAAAGTCACAAAGTTATCTAAGCAGGGAGAACAGGTTCTGGGTAAAAGTTTGAGAACTCAGATGGCTTGAAGAGAGGGAAGCCGCCTTCTTTATTGATTTATTGATTTGTCTCTATTATATTCCAGCCTGTGTATAGTGTTTTTGAAACTGGCCGAGACACTGGATCGGTGTGGTTGGCTGGAGGCAAGAGTCATGTGACAGGTTTCTGACCAACCAGAGCTCTCCTGTCAGGAGTTCGATTTTCGCTTCTTGCTTTCTGTTTCTGATTTGAAATTGAATGGATTGTCGTACTGGATGAAACGCCCAGTGGGGAACGCGTTGCTGTGAAAGGCTTCCTTTTGGTTTGTTATTGACCGGAGTTCACAAGGCGCTTTGCATACAGAAAGGAAACAAATACAACAAGACCCCCGACTGGGCCCAATCAAGAGCAATGCTGGGGCCACAGTGCATTACAGGGCTGGACGCTTCAAAACCAATCACAGTCACAATAATACAGGGCAGGCTTGACCACAGAGACTGCACTGCTCCCTCCCTCACCCCCCTAAGAGAAAGGGGGCTCCCTCCAGTCCAGGGCAGGCTGACTCATTGACTCACATAGGATAATAATCAGGATAATTTGGTCAATTGGGATTGCTCTCCCCATAATGCACTGCAGCTTCAGATTCCCGGTGTCGACACAAACAGTAGAGTGTGCTGGCGGTCAAACACAGAGTCACAGGCACCCCACTAGAGACAAACACAGAGAGAGAGAGAGAGAGAGAGAGGAGAGGGGAGAGAGAGGAGAGGGGGAGAGAGAGAGAGAGAGAGAGAGAGAGAGAGAGAGAGAGGCGAGAGAGAGAGGAGAGATAGAGAAGAGAGAGGAGAGAGAGAGAGAGGAGAGAGAGAGAGAGAGGAGAGAGAGCGAGGGGGAGAGAGAGAGAGAGAGAGAGAGAGAGAGAGAGGAGAGAGAGGAGAGGAGGGGGAGGGGGGGAGAGAAAGAGAGAGAGAGGAGAGAGAAGAGGAGAGAGAGAAAGAGAGAGAAAGGAGAGAGGGAGAGAGGAGAGGGGTAGAGGTAAATCTATCCTTCTCCTCCTCTCTTCTCTCTCTCTCTCCCACCCTCTCTCCCTCTTTCCTACTCCTTACTCTTTCACTAACCCTACTCTCCGAGTGACAGTGCCTCCCCCCCGAGAGTTTTGTTTGTGCACTAGATCTATATTATCGATTATGATGATAGTTTCAGTGTAAGGACTTTTTTTTCTTTTAGACTGTTGTTCGACCCCCCCCCGAGTGTGGCCCCCCCAAAACAGGTTTTGTTGTGACGATCACTAGAATAATAATAATAATAATAATAATAATAATAAATGTCAATTTTACGGAAACAACTAAAAATATCACGAGCAAGAAGATGCACGTCACACCCAACACGCCACTCCACGATGTCATGCAGCCCCGTGACATCACGCTCATCCCACTGCTTCATTATCGCTTCATTCTGCACGGCCACCAACGGGATGCAACTTACAAGGGGCGGGGCTATGTCTCCCGTGACAGCTAATGGTTGTCTAGGTAACGTCATAGCGACGCTGGCGTCTCGAGATATGATTGGACCCCGCCTGGGCTGGGGGTGTGGTATTGGCAAGTAAAGAAAGAAAAAGGATTGTGGGTTTTATTTATATATAAATCTATATAAATAGATCTAGAAAGATAAAGATATGACTGAGTCTTTTTTTTTAAATTACGAAAACAAAGGATTCCTAATCTGTTTGAAATGTCATTTCCAACCTCTTCTGTAGCCTAAACAATGTTTCAGTGCTGACTCGAGTTCTCTCTCCTGTACCGCCGGAGCGCTCTGCGGCGCGGGGAGCGGAGCTCTCTCTCCTGTACCGCCGGAGCGCTGTACCGCCGGAGTGCTCTGCGGCGCGGGGAGCGGAGCTCTCTCTCCTGTACCGCCGGAGCGCTCTGCGGCGCGGGGAGCGGAGCTCTCTCTCCTGTACCGCCGGAGCGCTCTGCGGCGCGGGGAGCGGAGCTCTCTCTCCTGTACCGCCGGAGCGCTCTGCGGCGCGGGGAGCGGAGCTCTCTCTCCTGTACCGCCGGAGCGCTCTGCGGCGTGGGGAGCGGAGCTCTCTCTCCTGTACCGCCGGAGCGCTCTGCGGCGCGGGGAGCGGAGCTCTCTCTCCAGTACCGCCGGAGCGCTCTGCGGCGCGGGGAGCGGAGCTCTCTCTCCTGTACCGCCGGAGCGCTCTGCGG
>NC_054584.1:302581-320081 GCF_017654505.1 Polyodon spathula
GTCACTGAGTGGACCACATCACGACGTACGGTGCATACGAACGACATCGACTAGGTGACATGATCCGACTGTACTGGCTCGACGTCTTGTGCCTCAGTGACCACGTCTCACTGACTCTGGAGGGACACAGAGACACAAACGACTGAGACACAGGAGAGACAGACAGAGAACTGGACAGAGAGACACTGTCCAGAGAAACCAACACTACAAACTGCTGACGGAACTACCTCTCTGAATTCACTCTATGACAGTAAGTGACAAGGGAGTGTCTATATATGTGGTGGTGTGTGTGCACACAACCGGGGACACACGCACACCCACACAAACACAAGTCAGGTGTCAGTGTGTCAGTGGGTGTGTGGTACTAAACAAATGTTTGTAAACGAAACCTTTGGTTGGACAACCACACCAGTAGGGGTGGGGTAGGGGTGGGGTAGGGGTTTCCCCAACCCCAGTGGTGGTTGGGATAGGGATTGGGGGTTGGGTTGGGGTTAGTGTTGGGGTTTGGGTTGGGGGTTTGGATATTGGTGTTTGGTGGGTGGGGACGGGGTAAGGTTGGGGGTTTGGATAGGGGTTGGTGTTGGTGGGTGGGGTCGGGGTTAGGGTTGGGGGTCCCAGGGGTGGGTGTTGGGGGTTGGGGTGGAGGTTTGGGCTGGGTTTGGGTTGGGTTGGAGGGTGGGGTCGGGGTTAGTGTCACAACCCCACCCGCAACCCCCAACCCCGACCCCACCCCAACCCAACCTTGGAAGGTGGGGTTGGGGTTAGTGTTGGGGGTTGGGTTGGGGGGTGGCCCCACCCCTCGTGTGCAGGGCAGCTCTCACCAGGGTAGGGGTGCACCCCGTTACTGTAGATGGATTCTGAGGCTCCCTGCCCGCTGGGCTGCGTTGGCACAGCGCTGTACCCGTTCACCCCCATCTGAGCCGGCAGGGCAGGCACGGGTGTGGCCGCCAGGGTGGGAGGCGTGGTCGTACCTGCAACGGACCAATCACAGGGGCGGTGAGCCGAGACTGACACCTGAACTGAGCGGGGGGGACAGACTGCAGCGGGGGAAGCACAGGCATGCACACAGGGGTAAATATAACAGATACATATTGATTAGCTATAGATCTACATATATAGTATAGCACAGCTACTGACCAGCATCCAGCGATCAAGAAAGTGAGAATGCAGGAAACACACAAACGAATGATACAGTGATATAAATCAATAAATCAATAAATCAATCAATAAATACACACACGCACGCACGCACGCACGCACGCACGCACGCACGCACGCACGCCAGGGACGCCCTGGGGGACCCGACGCGGACTGCCACACTGACAACACACCTCTCCCCCCTGCACACCACGCGACCATGCCTTTACCAGGGGTGACCCTCGGGGACCCCCCCACTGAATTGAAGAATGTTTTTCAGCAGCGAGTGAAATGGCAAAGCACTGTCTGTGAAATCTGGTGTGATCTTCCCTCCCCTCCCTGCTAGCAAATGCTGGCGCACTGAAACACAGGCAGACACACGGCTGGATATGCAAATCACAAGTTCAAACAGACAGACCTGGCCACGCTGCAGTGAGACGCATCCCCATTCGAGAGACAGGAGAGATCGTCGGCCGTCCGTGCGGATTTAAAAAAAAAGGGGGGGGGGGCAACAGAATTAAGAGAATGGGAGAAAGGGACATTCTGATTAGGGTGAGGAAGGGTTGCCAGGGTGAGCAAGGCTGCAGTGTCCCACAGCGAGGTTCTGAGAAGGGAAAACGAGGACCCACTTCCAGGGCTTCTCAAGCCCGGGTCTCGGGACCCCCCCCCCCCCCTGCGTCTTTTCATTTACATCTGAGCTGAACCCCTCAATCAAACTTAGAATCAACTTCATAACAAGAACTTTGTTTAGAATTGTTCTCAGCTCCTATTAAAATTTTTTTTTTTTTAAAGTTGCAGATTCGAAGTTGCTTATAAAATGTTACAGTTGACTTGAAATCTGTTTTAAGAGATAAAAACAATAACTAAAAGGGTCTAATTATGCAAATGATTAGTTCAATTAAGAGTTTGGTTCAGTAATTGAGAGCTGAGGGCACACGAGGAGGGGGGGGGGGGGGTCCCAGGACCAGGGTTCGGAAGCCCTGCTCTCGTAGGTAAAGTAGAACACAGAACCCATTTGTACTCTCCACTAGGGGGCAGTGTGTTGATAATGGTTAGACCCCCTGGGGTTGAGCTGGACACTGCTGCTGTGAGACACCGCAGCTCTACAAGTCAACAAATACGCAGGTCAGAGAAACGGGCTTCTCTTCCCACAGAGACACAGCGACACTTTACACGAAGCACCTCTGATTGCTGTGCAGTGCTTAGTAAAGACATGCGCTCTGGAACATCGCTCCAGCGCTACAGTTACAGTGTACAATTCTGAATCACCGCCTACCTGAGGAGGGGGCGAGGGGCGTGGCGAGGGGCGTGGCGATCAGGCCGTTGGCGTTCAGCGCTGCCATCTGCTGCATCTGCACCGCTGCCATGGTAGCCATGGGGTTGAGGTAGGCACTCTGAGCCGTCACCATCGCTGACTGCTGCTGCATCAACTGAGGGGAGAGAGGAGGAGGAGCCGGGCAGAGAGGAGGGGAGGGGCAGAGAGGAGGAGGGGCAGGGCAGAGAGGAGGGGAGGGGCAGAGAGGAGGAGGGGCAGGGCAGAGAGGAGGGGAGGGGCAGAGAGGAGGAGGGGCAGGGCAGAGAGGAGGGGAGGGGCAGAGAGGAGGAGGGGCAGGGCAGAGAGGAGGGGAGGGGCAGAGAGGAGGAGGGGCAGGGCAGAGAGGAGGGGAGGGGCAGAGAGGAGGAGGGGCAGGGCAGAGAGGAGGGGAGGGGCAGAGAGGAGGAGGGGCAGGGCAGAGAGGAGGGGAGGGGCAGAGAGGAGGAGGGGCAGGGCAGAGAGGAGGGGAGGGGCAGAGAGGAGGAGGGGCAGGGCAGAGAGGAGGGGAGGGGCCCCAGAGGGGAGGGCAGGGTCTCTTCCCTACCAGGCGCATGAAGGGCAGAGATGAAGGGGCATGGTCAATATATCAACTATAGATATACAGATGTAAACTTAAAACATCTCAACATGTAAGACTTTTGTTAAGATATAGAAAACTACACAACGGAAAGTAAATCTAAAATATATAAGGAAACACACACACACACACACACACAGCAGAAGAAGAAGAGAAATACATGCAGTAATAAGAGATGTAAAGAGAGGTATATAGAAAGTAAATTACCAGGGTGGGGGTGAGCCCTATGTCGAGATATGCTGGCTGTGCTCGCTGCTGGAGCCCCTCCCTTACCGCTTGTGAATAGGCGCTGTAGGCTCCGAACTGCAGAGTCATGGGGGTGAACATCCCCAGCTGATTGGCTACCTGCTGCATGCGCCTGAGCCCCCTCTCCTTCTCCGTGTCTGCGAACTTCACAACCAGACTGGAGGAGGCTCCCTGGAGACACATAGAGCAGAGCCCTCAGCACCCTGTGCAAGACACCCGCAAACACTGGGGCTGGACCACACTGAGGGGCAAGGGCAGCACCAGCACAGGGCAGTGGCAATGGGGGGAGGCTGGTAGAATGGGACCCCAGTGTGCTCACTACACCCTTCCCAATGATCTTCAATAGCACTGCAATGGGGTGAGGCTGGTAGAATGGGACCCCAGTGTGCTCACTATACCCTTCCCAATGATCTTCAATAGCACTGCAATGGGGTGAGGCTGGTAGAATGGGACCCCAGTGTGCTCACTATACCCTTCCCAATGATCTTCAATAGCACTGCAATGGGGTGAGGCTGGTAGAATGGGACCCCAGTGTGCTCACTATACCCTCAATGATCTTCAATGAGCTGCAATGGGTTGAGGCTGGTAGAATGGGACCCCAGTGTGCTCACTATACCCTTCCCAATGATCTTCAATAGCACTGCAATGGGGGGGAGGCTGGTAGAATGGGACCCCAGTGTGCTCATTACACCCTGCTCACCGGTAGGGTTCGGCTCCCATGTAGGGTGTTGATGGCAGCTTGAGCCTCAGCGTGCGACTGGTACTTGACAAAGGCACAGCCTAGACAGACAGACAGACAGACAGACAGAGAGAGAGAAAGAGAGAAGGGGAGAGGAGAGAGAGAGGGAGAGAAGAGAGAATGCAAACAAACTGGTGAGTTAAAACATACTGAAGATTTCGTAGACTGTTCAATCCTCATTTTTACACTCTACTGCCACCACAGCCAAACACGAGAGTGACCCCAAAGAGACTCCACCCTCACCAAAGAGACTCCACCCTCACCAAAGAGACTCCACCCTCACCAAAGAGACCGTCACCAAAGAGACTCCACCCTCACCAAAGAGACTCCACCCTCACCAAAGACACCGTCACCAAAGAGACTCCACCCTCACCAAAGAGACTCCACCCTCACCAAAGAGTCTAGTGGATCGAACTCTGAAGAGTCTCTCCCAGTCTCCCAGCTCCCCCAGTTCTCCTCCCCCAGTCTCCCAGCTCCCCCAGTTCTCCTCCCCCAGTCTCCCAGCTCCCCCAGTTCTCCTCCCCCAGTCTCCCAGCTCCCCCAGTTCTCCTCCCCCAGTCTGCCAGCTCCCCCAGTTCTCCTCCCCCAGTCTCCAAGCTCCCCCAGTTCTCCTCCCCCAGTCTCCAAGCTCCCCCAGTTCTCCTCCCCCAGTCTCCAAGCTCCCCCAGTTCTCCTCCCCCAGTCTCCCAGCTCCCCCAGTTCTCCTCCCCCAGTCTCCCAGCTCCCCCAGTTCTCCTCCCCCAGTCTCCCAGCTCCCCCAGTTCTCCCCTAGTACCTTTGCTGGTCCCGTCGGGCCCCCTCAGCACCGTGCACTCATCGATGCTGCCGAACGCCTCGAACATCTTCCGCACATCCTCGTCCAGCTGCTGCTTACCCAGCATGCCCACAAACAACTTCCTGTCCTCTGCAGGCGGGGCCAGGGAGAGAGAGAGAGAGAGGGAGCGAGGGGCAGAGAGAGGGAGAGAGAACCTTAATCATAATTGCAAGTAAAGCCGACCAGCGTTTGGGCTCTAGTGCCTTCATCAGTGTTACTGAAACTAGAAGAGACTGAGACAAAAATTTGGGCTCTAGTGCATTCATCAGTGTCCTAATACAGGTAAAACTAGACAAAAATAAGACTGGATACTTGAGGCTTTACTGTATTGTAAAAACTGTAATACACCATGAAGTCACCAGAGGGTGCTCCGCCCCCAGCTACTGCACAGGGACAAAGAGATCCTGATTATATTCTGTGTGAAGCCATACATATATTTGCAAGCCTTTTACTGTGCATCTTCTGTGTATAAAAAAAAAAAAAAACAACAAAAAAAACATTTTTGGCACAAATATCAAATTCCATTAACAACTTTGTATATTGCAACAGAGCGGCAACATTTCTGGAGCTAACTAGGTTTTATATAATATTTTGGTTGCAAATATTTTTTTGGTTGATCCAAATATATATTTATGGCTTATACGTATCGAAATATATATATATATATATATATATATATATATATATATATATATATATATATATATATATATTATATCAGATGGGAATCAGACTCCCGCTGCACAGCAGTGTGATCCAGTCCTGCTTTCACTAGGAGTTTAATAATGAGACTCCCGCTGCACAGCAGTGTGATCCAGTCCTGCTTTCACTAGGAGTTTAATAATCAGACTCCCGCTGCACAGCAGTGTGATCCAGTCCTGGTTTCACTAGGAGTTTAATAATGAGACTCCCGCTGCACAGCAGTGTGATCCAGTCCTGCTTTCACTAGGAGTTTAATAATCAGACTCCCGCTGCACAGCAGTGTGATCCAGTCCTGGTTTCACTAGGAGTTTAATAATGAGACTCCCGCTGCACAGCAGTGTGATCCAGTCCTGCTTTCACTAGGAGTTTAATAATGAGACTCCCGCTGCACAGCAGTGTGATCCAGTCCTGCTTTCACTAGGAGTTTAATAATCAGACTCCCGCTGCACAGCAGTGTGATCCAGTCCTGCTTTCACTAGGAGTTTAATAATCAGACTCCCGCTGCACAGCAGTGTGATCCAGTCCTGCTTTCACTAGGAGTTTAATAATCAGACTCCCGCTGCACAGCAGTGTGATCCAGTCCTGCTTTCACTAGGAGTTTAATAATCAGACTCCCGCTGCACAGCAGTGTGATCCAGTCCTGCTTTCACTAGGAGTTTAATAATCAGACTCCCGCTGCACAGCAGTGTGATCCAGTCCTGCTTTCACTAGGAGTTTAATAATCAGACTCCCGCTGCACAGCAGTGTGATCCAGTCCTGCTTTCACTAGGAGTTTAATAATGAGACTCCCGCTGCACAGCAGTGTGATCCAGTCCTGCTTTCACTAGGAGTTTAATAATGAGACTCCCGCTGCACAGCAGTGTGATCCAGTCCTGCTTTCACTAGGAGTTTAATAATCAGACACACCTGAGCTTGTTGCCTAGACACACTGGGGCTGATCAAGCTGCTAGTGAAACCTGGACTGAGTGTCTCTGTTGTGCAACAGTCTTATTGTCATCACTATACACACACACACACACACACACACACACACACACACACACACACACACACACACACACACACACACACACAATGTTAAATATATTTCTATATAAATATGAATTCCTACCTCCTCTGCTCTCACTGTCTGCTGGTTTCACCTGGATGGGTCGATTCATCTGAAACACAAAAACAAAAAAAATACAAGAGATCCTGAGTGTGCAGCGCTGTCCACACCTCCAAACAAACCTATTGAACTGAGAGAGCAGGCTGCTGGCAGAGAACCAGACAGCCAATAATCACCAAGAATAATCAGCCCTCATTGCACCAGACAAAAACAAATCACATGCAGCTCAATACAAATACATGCATGTGATTACACACAGCATCCCACTTCATACTGGATTCCAGCAGTGTTATTATTATAGACAGCATCCTAGTTCATATTGTATTCTAGCAGTGTTATTATTATACACGGCATCCTAGTTCATATTGGATTCTAGCAGTGTTATTATTATACACGGCATCCTAGTTCATATTGTATTCTAGCAGTGTTATTATTATACACAGCATCCCACTTCATACTGGATTCTAGCAGTGTTATTATTATACACGGCATCCTAGTTCATATTGTATTCTAGCAGTGTTATTATTATACACGGCATCCTAGTTCATATTGTATTCTAGCAGTGTTATTATTATACACGGCATCCTAGTTCATATTGTATTCTAGCAGTGTTATTATTATACACGGCATCCTAGTTCATATTGGATTCTAGCAGTGTTATTATTATACACGGCATCCTAGTTCATATTGTATTCTAGCAGTGTTATTATTATACACGGCATCCTAGTTCATATTGTATTCTAGCAGTGTTATTATTATACACGGCATCCTAGTTCATATTGTATTCTAGCAGTGTTATTATTATACACGGCATCCTAGTTCATATTGTATTCTAGCAGTGTTATTATTATACACGGCATCCTAGTTCATATTGTATTCTAGCAGTGTTATTATTATACACAGCATCCTAGTTCATATTGTATTCTAGCAGTGTTATTATTATACACAGCATCCTAGTTCATATTGTATTCTAGCAGTGTTATTATTATACACGGCATCCTAGTTCATATTGTATTCTAGCAGTGTTATTATTATACACGGCATCCTAGTTCATATTGTATTCTAGCAGTGTTATTATTATACACGGCATCCTAGTTCATATTGTATTCTAGCAGTGTTATTATTATACACGGCATCCTAGTTCATATTGTATTCTAGCAGTGTTATTATTATACACGGCATCCTAGTTCATATTGTATTCTAGCAGTGTTATTATTATACACGGCATCCTAGTTCATATTGTATTCTAGCAGTGTTATTATTATACACGGCATCCTAGTTCATATTGTATTCTAGCAGTGTTATTATTATACACGGCATCCTAGTTCATATTGTATTCTAGCAGTGTTATTATTATACACGGCATCCTAGTTCATATTGTATTCTAGCAGTGTTATTATTATACACGGCATCCTAGTTCATATTGTATTCTAGCAGTGTTATTATTATACACGGCATCCTAGTTCATATTGTATTCTAGCAGTGTTATTATTATACACGGCATCCTAGTTCATATTGTATTCTAGCAGTGTTATTATTATACACGGCATCCTAGTTCATATTGTATTCTAGCAGTGTTATTATTATACACGGCATCCTAGTTCATATTGTATTCTAGCAGTGTTATTATTATACACAGCATCCTAGTTCATATTGTATTCTAGCAGTGTTATTATTATACACAGCATCCTAGTTCATATTGTATTCTAGCAGTGTGTGTGTGTGTGTGTGTGTGTGTGTGTGTGTGTGTGTGTGTGTGTGTGTGTGTGTGTGTGTGTGTGTGTTGTGTGTGTGTGTGTGTGTGTGTGTGTGTGTGTGTGTGTGTGTGTGTGTGTGTGTGTGGTGTGTGTGTGTGTGTGTGTGTGTGTGTGTGTGTGTGTGTGTGTGTGTGTGTGTGTGTGGTGTGTGTGTGTGTGTGTGTGTGTGTGTGTGTGTGTGTGTGTGTGTGTGTGTGTGTGTGTGTGTGTGTGTGTGTGTGTGTGTGTGTGTGTGTGTGTGTGTGTGTGTGTGTGTGTGTGTGTGTGTGTGTGTGTGTGTGTGTGTGTGTGTGTGTGTGTGTGTGTGTGTGTGTGTGTGTGTGTGTGTGTGTGTGTGTGTGTGTGTGTGTGTGTGTGTGTGTGTGTGTGTGTGTGTGTGTGTGTGTGTGTGTGTGTGTGTGTGTGTGTGTGTGTGTGTGTGTGTGTGTGTGTGTGTGTGTGTGTGTGTGTGTGTGTGTGTGTGTGTGTGTGTGTGTGTGTGTGTGTGTGTGTGTGTGTGTGTGTGTGTGTGTGTGTGTGTGTGTGTGTGTGTGTGTGTGTGTGTGTGTGTGTGTGTGTGTGTGTGTGTGTGTGTGTGTGTGTGTGTGTGTGTGTGTGTGTGTGTGTGTGTGTGTGTGTGTGTGTGTGTGTGTGTGTGTGTGTGTGTGTGTGTGTGTGTGTGTGTGTGTGTGTGTGTGTGTGTGTGTGTGTGTGTGTGTGTGTGTGTGTGTGTGTGTGTGTGTGTGTGTGTGTGTGTGTGTGTGTGTGTGTGTGTGTGGTGTGTGTGTGTGTGTGTGTGTGTGTGTGTGTGTGTGTGTGTGTGTGGGTGTGTGTGTGTGTGTGTGTGTGTGTGTGTGTGTGTGTGTGTGTGTGTGTGTGTGTGTGTGTGTGTGTGTGTGTGTGTGTGTGTGTGTGTGTGTGTGTGTGTGTGTGTGTGTGTGTGTGTGTGTGTGTGTGTGTGTGTGTGTGTGTGTGTGTGTGTGTGTGTGTGTGTGTGTGTGTGTGTGTGTGTGTGTGTGTGTGTGTGTGTGTGTGTGTGTGTGTGTGTGTGTGTGTGGTGTGTGTGTGTGTGTGTGTGTGTGTGTGTGTGTGGTGTGTGTGTGTGTGTGTGTGTGTGTGTGTGTGTGTGTGTGTGTGTGGTGTGTGTGTGAGATTGTGCCCACTAGGCTGGTTTAGAAGATTAGTGGGATCCTCCGTCAGATAAGGATTTATCTACAATAGCAGATTAAGACCTGGGGCTGAACGAGGGAGAGAGGGAGAGAGGGGAAGTAGAGAGGGATTGAGAGAGAGGGGGGAGGGTGAGAAGAAGACAGAGAGAGGTAGGGAGGTATGGTAAAGCACAGGGAAGCATTGTAAAGCACAGAGAGGTCTGGTAAAGCATAGGGAAGCATTGTAAAGCACAGAGAGGTCTGGTAAAGCATAGGGAAGCATTGTAAAGCACAGAGAGGTCTGGTAAAGCATAGGGAAGCATTGTAAAGCACAGAGAGGTCTGGTAAAGCATAGGGAAGCATTGTAAAGCACAGAGAGGTCTGGTAAAGCATAGGGAAGCATTGTAAAGCACAGAGAGGTCTGGTAAAGCATAGGGAAGCATTGTAAAGCACAGAGAGGTCTGGTAAAGCACAGGGAAGCATTGTAAAGCACAGAGAGGTCTGGTAAAGCATAGGGAAGCATTGTAAAGCACAGAGAGGTCTGGTAAAGCATAGGGAAGCATTGTAAAGCACAGAGAGGTCTGGTAAAGCATAGGGAAGCATTGTAAAGCACAGAGAGGTCTGGTAAAGCATAGGGAAGCATTGTAAAGCACAGAGAGGTCTGGTAAAGCATAGGGAAGCATTGTAAAGCACAGAGAGGTCTGGTAAAGCATAGGGAAGCCTTGTAAAGCACAGAGAGGTCTGGTAAAGCACAGGGAAGCATTGTAAAGCACAGAGAGGTCTGGTAAAGCATAGGGAAGCATTGTAAAGCACAGAGAGGTCTGGTAAAGCACAGGGAAGCATTGTAAAGCACAGAGAGGTCTGTGGTCTGGTAAAGCAAGGAAGCATTGTAAAGCACAGAGAGGTCTGGTAAAGCATATTAATAAAAATGGCAAGCCAAGGCAAACCAGCTCCACACAGCGGGCTCCTGAGTGCCCTGGTCATGTCTGCCGGGGGGGAGCAGCTGTGCTCCGCTGCAAACTGACCAGCGGATCATCCAGTAGATTAACGAAGCCGTTAATTAATCAGCGGCCTCACTTACAGTTTGTTCAATCGATCAGGATATTGATTAATGGCAGTCTGCCTGAGTGTGCTGGTATTGATTGAGCACAGCAAGAGCAATTAGCCTCTTCTCTCCCTCTCTCTCCCTCCTTCCCTCTCTCCTCCTCTCTCCCTCTCCCCCTCAGACAGACAGACAGACAGGCAGTTGCACTGCAGTAGCGATGCAGACAGACAGACAGACAGTGGCACTGCAGACAGCGATGCACTGCAGTTCGCTACATGTTACGTTGTCACCGTGACGTCATGCGCTACCGTGCTGTAATTCGCTATGTCTGTTGTGCAGTGACGTCATCGAAGTCAGTCTGTGTGCACTGCAGTAGCAGTTGATACGGCTGTCTGTCACCGGGCACGTCATCGCTAGTCTGTCACTTGCACTGACAGTGGCACTGCAGACAGACAGACAGACAGTGGCACTGCAGTAGCGATGCAGACAGACAGACAGACAGTGGCACTGCAGTAGCGATGCAGACAGACAGTGGCACTGCAGTAGCGATGCAGACAGACAGTGGCACTGCAGTAGCGATGCAGACAGACAGACAGACAGTGGCACTGCAGTAGCGATGCAGACAGACAGTGGCACTGCAGTAGCGATGCAGACAGACAGTGGCACTGCAGTAGCGATGCAGACAGACAGTGGCACTGCAGTAGCGATGCAGACAGACAGTGGCACTGCAGTAGCGATGCAGACAGACAGACAGAAGACCGTGAGACAGACATCGCTACAGTCTGTCTGTCACCGTGACGTCACTGCTACGTGTCTGTCATGCCCTGCCGTTGTCATATCACAGACAAGCAGTCTAGGGTAACCTTGTCACATAACTTCACTACTTGTCGAGCAGAGTAGTAGGGGGTGCCCCCCTCTAAAGGTCTCTCTCCACTGAAGCAGGGGGGGGGGGGGGGGGGGGTTCAGATCTTATTTTATACGGAGCTCCCGTAGGCATGGTAACCAGGCCTGCATCTTTCCACTCTCCTGCCAAGTTGTTAGTGGGATCTGCCATTGCCATGGTAACCGCTGCAGCACCAGGGACATGCCATTCCACTGACACATAAAACACGCCAAATACTGACAGAGACACACACACAGATACTGATACACACACACTGATACAGACACACACACTGATACTGACACACACGCTGATACACACACACTGATACACACACACTGATACACACACACACTGACACTGACAGACACACACACTGATACACACACACTGATACTGACAGAGACACACACACTGATACACACACACTGACACACACTGATACACACACACACACACACACACACTGATACACACACTATGACTAGACAGTCATGTCTGAACAGGACATGCGTGGTGTACTGTGCTGTCTGTGTGTGTGACTATGATCTGTGTGTGACTATGACTGGTCTCTGTGTGTGTGAGGACATCAAACAAGTGTGACTGACACTGTACTCTGTGTGTGTGCTACAGTGTGTGACTATGAGATGCACACGTCACACTGTGAGTACTACGGACATGTGACACACATGACTGACACTGTGTGACTTGTGACACACACACGTGTGTGACTATCGACAGTGACACATGACTGGACTGATACACACACACATACTGACAGAGACACACACACTGATACACACACACACTGATACTGACAGAGACACACACACTGATACACACACACTGATACTGACAGAGACACACACACTGATACACACACACACTGACAGACACACACACTGATACACACACACACTGATACACAGACACACACACACTGATACACACACACTGACACTGACAGGGGGACACACACTGATACACACACACACTGACTGACACACACACACTGAGACACACACACTGACACACACACACTGATACTGACAGAGACACACACACTGATACACACACACACTGATACACACACACACACTGACACACACACACACTGATACACACACACATACACACACACTGATACACACACACACTGATACTGACAGAGACACACACACTGATACACACACACTGATACTGACAGAGACACACACACTGATACACACACACACACACACTGACACAGACACACACACTGATACACACACACACTGATACTGACAGAGACACACACACTGACACACACACTGATACACACTGACACTGACACTGACACACACACTGATACACACACACACACACTGATACTGACAGAGACACACACACTGATACACACACACACTGATACTGACAGAGACACACACACTGATACACACACACTGATACTGACAGAGACACACACACTGATACACACACACTGATACTGACAGAGACACACACACTGATACACACACACACTGATACTGACAGAGACACACACACTGATACACACACACTGACACACACACTGATACTGACAGAGACACACACACTGATACACACACACTGATACTGACAGAGACACACACACTGATACACACACACTGATACACACACACTGATACTGACAGAGACACACACACTGATACACACACACACTGATACTGACAGAGACACACACACTGATACACACACACACTGATACTGACAGAGACACACACACTGATACACACACACTGATACTGACAGAGACACACACACTGATACACACACACACTGATACTGACAGAGACACACACACTGATACACACACACACTGTTATACTGACTGTCTCTGTGGTGTGTGACTATGTGTGTGTGTGACTGATGACTGTCTCTGTGTGTGTGACTATGATGTGTGTGGACTATGACTGTCTGTGTGGTGTGACATGTGTGTGTGACTATGACTGTCTCTGATGTGTGTGACTATGTGTGTGTGTGACTATGACAACACTGTGTGTGACACACACATGTGTACTGACAGAGCACTGTCACTGATACTGATACACAGTGATAATGACAGAGGCACTGTGTGTGTGACTATGTGTGTGTTGACTATGACTGTCTCTGTGTGTGATGTGACACATGACTGGCTCTCGTAGTGTGTGACACTGACTGACACACACTGATACACACACACTGATACTGACAGAGACACACACACTGATACACACACACACACACTGATACACACACACACACACATACACACACACTGATACTGACACACACACACACTGACACACACACTGATACTGACACACACACACACACTGATACACACACTGATACACACTGATACACACACACTGATACTGACAGAGACACACACACTGATACACACACACACTGATACTGACAGAGACACACACACTGATACACACACACTGATGACACACACACACACTGACACACAGACACACACACATACACACACACTGATACTGACAGAGACACACACACTGATACACACACACTGATACACACACACACATACACACTGATACACAGAGACACACACACACACACACACATGATACTGTGTGTGTGAGACACACACACTGATGACTATTTGGACTGATACTGACAGAGACACACACACTGATACACACACACTGACACAGACACACACACACTGATACACACACACACTGACTGACAGAGACACACACACTGATACACACACACTGATACTGACAGAGACACACACACACTGATACACACACACACTGATACTGACAGAGACACACACACTGATACACACACACTGATACACACACACACACTGATACTGACAGAGACACACACACTGATACAGACACACACACTGATACACACACACTGATACTGACAGAGACACACACACTGATACACACACACTGATACACACACACACTTGACGGTGTGTGACTACTGACTAGATACACACAGACACACACACACCACACACACTGATACACACACACACTGATACTGACAGAGACACACACACTGATACACACACACACACACACACAGATACACACACACTGATACACACACACACTGACACAGACACACACACTTATACACACACACACACCACTACACTGTGTGACTTGACTGTGACTGTGACTAATGACGAGAACACACTGTGTGTGTGACTGATGTGTTTGTCCACACACACACTGATACACACACACACACACTGACACACACACTGATACAGACACACACACTGATACACACACACTGATACTGACAGAGACACACACACACACACACACTGATACACACAGATACACACACACTGATACACACACACACTCTGACACACACTGATACACACACACACTGATACACACACACACACACTGATACACACACACTGATACTGACACAGACACACACACTGATACACACACACACTGACACACACACTGACACACACACACACACTGTGACTGATACACACACACACTGATACTGACAGACACACCCACGAGACACAACACACACTGATATACTATGATGTGTGTGACCACACACACACACAATGATACTGACAGTGTGTGTGACACTGTGTGTGTGTGACAACACTGATGACTACACACCACACTGATACTGACAGAGAACACACACACTGTGACTACACACACTGATGTGACTCGAGACACACCACTGTGTGACTGTGTACGTCACACGAACTATGATGACTGACACACAACACACTGTGTGTGACACACTGATGTGACAGAGACAACACACTGAATACACACACACTGTGTGTGACAGAGACACACACTGATACACACACACACTGATATGACAGAGACACACACTGATGACACACTCTGTGTGTGTGGACTACACACACACACTGATACTGACAGAGACACACACACTGATACACACACACACTGATACTGACAGAGACACACACACTGATACACACACACACTGATACTGACAGAGACACACACACTGATACACACAGACACACACACTGACAGAGACACACACACTGACACACACACACACACACACACACATACTGACACACACACACTGACCACACACACTGATACACACACACACTGATTACTGATGATACTGACAGAGACACACACACTGATACACACACACTGATACACACACACCCCCCCCACACGCACACTGATACACACACACTGATACACACACACACTGTGTGTGTGACTGATCTGACGTTGTGTGTGAGACACACCACACTGTGTGACTGACAGATGAACACACACTGAACACACAATATGATGTCTCACACACACTGACACACACACACACTGATACACACACACACTGATACACACACACACACTGACACACACACACTGATACTGACAGAGACACACACACTGATACACACACACACACACTGATACTGACAGAGACACACACACTGATACACACACACACTTACTGACAGAGACACAATCACACTGATACACACACACTGATGATAGACAGAGGACACACACACACTGATACACACACACCTGATACTGACAGAGACACACACACTGATACAACACCGATGACTGACAGACGGACACACAACTGATACACACACACTGTGTGACAGTGACAGAGACAAAACACTGATACACACACCACTGATTACTGACAGAGACACACACTATGATCTCTGGTGTGGTGACTGAAGATACTACTATGAGACTGAGTTTACGAACACATGTGTCTTGTTATGACAGAGGAACTTGCACTGATGTCTTTGTTTGTGAACTAGACTGATCTGTGTTCATTGCACAACTGTCATGTGTGTATATTTCACTATAAAAGGGATAAGATTTGATATTATTATTATTATTATTATTATTATTATTATTATTAATAACAGATCAGAATTCTAAACAGAACTCTATCTGTTCCTACAATTAAAAAACAGAACTCGAGCAGATGCTGGGTTGTCATGGCGACTGCAGTTTATGTTACCTGGCAACCGCCCACTCTCCCTCACTTATCACATTCGGTTGCCCAGGAAACGGTGCTGACATCACCGGCTACCTCCGGGTAAACAAACAAAAAAAGAAAAAAAAAAAAAAGGATGCAGGTTGCCGAGGGCAACAGGCTCCTTTCTCCCGTACACAAACCAGGGGGTGAATAGAGCTGAGATTCCCGGAGCAGCAGAGCAAGGGCTATATTTAAACAACACAGCTTTCATTCCGTCTGTCCTGCTGATAACAGCAGCGTCGCTCCAATTCAAATGCAAACGGATTTATTTAGCCAGGAACGGACTCTGAAGATAAACTTCTCATTATCAAAAGAGAGGGGGGGAGGGGGGGAGACATGCCGTTGATTTGATATTGATGTTAATAACAACACAGAGGGGCGATGGGTGCACAACAACGCCAGGGTGTTTGCCATGTGGAGGGAGAGACCGAGAGAGAGAGACCGAGAGGAAGAGAGACACACAGACACACAGACAGACACACAGACAGACAGCGAAGCAGACAGACACACAGACAGTGAGGCAGACAGACACACAGACAGACACACAGACAGAGGCAGACAGACACACAGACAGTGAGGCAGATACACACAGACAGACACAGACAGTGAAGCAGACAGACAGACACACACAGACAGACAGACAGACACAGAGAGACAGACACAGTGAGGCAGACAGACAGACAGACAGACAGACAGACAGACAGAGAGGCAGACAGACACACAGACAGACAGACAGAGACACACAGACAGACAGACAGACACACAGACAGCCAGGCAGACAGACAGACAGACAGACAGACAGACAGACAGACAGACAGACAGACAGACAGACAGGCAGACAGACAGACAGGACAGGACAGTAGGACGACTGGCAGTCAGGTGTTGACTAGAACTGACATCGCAGTCTGTTGTGTGACTGTCGTGTGTGTCAGTCTGAACAGGACGGACCGTCTGTCTGTGTGTCATGTGATGTCTATCAG
>NC_054584.1:327581-330081 GCF_017654505.1 Polyodon spathula
AATAACACTACTAGAATGCAATATGAACTAGGGCACACACTCACACACACACACACACTCAGCAGCACAGCGAGGCTGCATGGTAAACCCCGTTCAGTATTAGGACTGTTTTTTATCCTCTTAAATCTTTCATTCGCTGAGTTTGAACTTTTTTTTTTTCTCAAAAGGCATTTGGTGCCTCGCTTAATCGTTTGAAATGTTTAACCTGCAGGCCCAGGGTCTGGGAATGAGAAAAAAGTTTTAATATCTCAGTCCAGTCCAAGGTGTGATGTTGAGATTCCTGCTGGAACATCACATTGTGAATCAGCCATAGAGCAGCGATGCTTTGATCCAGAGCGACTCGCAGAGACCAGGGGGGTGAACCCTACATCATCAACAACTGCTGCTGCTGCTGCAGAGTCTCTTCCAATAGGACTGCTGGACATTAACTACTGGCAAAATATTTAATAACTCCGGAGTTAAGAATGAGTTAGAAATTAAGTGTGTGAGATTAGTGAAAATAAAACTTCATTGTCCTTTAAATAATACAGTATAAAGATGATTTGAAAAGATACGAATATTTACATAGACAAGTCTTTCACAACCTCCTGGTCCCGTGACCAAATCTGTCTGTCTATCTATCTGTCTGTCTAGCTATCTGTCTATCTATATGTTGCTGTATATATATATATATATATATATATATATATATATATATATATATATATATATATATATATATATATATAGAGGTTAATATTTTCAGAAGAGGTTAATAATTTTGTTTTGCTGTACGGATATGTGTTATTATGATGATGATGATGATGGGTGTAGTTTGTGTGTGTGTGGGGAGTGGATCTGTGAATTCAGTGCGGCTCTGTTTTAAGCAGTGATAACAGCGCTAGCCCTCTTGTTATTAACAGGAGCATAAGAGTGGAGTGGAGGAGAGGCCCCGCGCTCTCTCCAGTGCAGAGCTGTATTCCTGCCCCTGTCCCGTCTGCTGTAATAAACACTCACCAACACGGACAGGAGATCATAATAACAATAATAATAATAATAAATAATAATAATAATAATAATCAGCGCAATTTTAAAAAGGGGGAGGTTTGATACTGTATAGAATGATTCTATATGATTCGACCATTCCTTTGTTATAGTAAATGAAACAGTCTTTTTTTGTGCACAGAATGTGAATCAGATTACACACACACACACACACACACACACACACACACATACATATATATTACATACACACGCAATTAAATCAGGGAAACCCTTGTCTTTGTACAATAAATAGGACCCGCCCCCCGTTGTTTTATCTTAAGGCTGTGTTCACCTCCAGCGTCTGTCTCCAGGGTTTGATGTTTAAGGTCCTGAATCTCTTTCTCTTTCTCCTCTCTCTCTCCCTCTCTCCCTCTCTCTCTCTCTGGCGGGTGTATATATATATAGATATATAGATAGATATATTTTTACCTTTATGCATGCCGGTGTACTTGTCCTTGATCACCGTGAGCTCGTAGATTTTGCCGAACTGTTCGAAGATGGGCTTCAAATCCTTTTCTTCCAGATTTCTGGGTATCTGTCCGATGAACAGCTTGATCGCGTCAGACTCCTTCATTGGTAACGCGCTAAGAGGCTCCCTGCAGTCTAAAACAAATACTGTGTACAACAAATATATATATATATATATATATATAGCTAACGTATCTCTCTGTCTGTGCTTGGTAAAAAAAAAATAATGTAGCTCTCTCGCTGTCTCTCTCTCTATATATGTATATTTACATATATATAATGTATGTGATATGTATATATAAATGTATATATATTGGGGTACATTTTTTTTCAGTCTCCCAGCACAAAATATGCTTTTTTTGTTTATACGATATAAAAACTAATTATAATATTATATTATTCAATAATAATAATAATAATAATAATAATATAATAATAATAATAAATATTTCTTTTAAATACAAGTGCGCGGCTGGTGATATATATCTATATATCTCTATGTGTGTGTCTGTATAGTAGCAGTTGTTTGATGGCTTCAGGACTGTGTGATCGCTGCTGGCGCTGGCGCTGGGTTTCAGCAGCCCTGGCTGGTTTCTCTTGATCTGCGTCTTTGGAGAAAGCAGGCGGCTGGCAGGCGGCTGGCAGGCGGCTGGCTCTCTGCGTGTCTCTGCTGCTCCAGATCCAAGCCGTGTCGCTTTAACCCTCGCTGATCATCCGGCTGCAGCAGCGTCTCCAAACCCCCTGGTCTTGTGTTTTTTTTTTTTCCTCTCTTCTTTCTCTCTCTCTTGTTTGAGTCCCTCCCCCTCTCTTTCTCTCTCTCTCTCTCTCTTCGTCTTCTGTGCTCTCTCTTCTTCTCTCTTGCTCTTGCTTCGTGCCGGGACTGGGATCTCTGTGCCGGTGCCTCTCTTCTTTCTCTCTCTCTTGTTTGAGTCCCTCCCCCTCTCTTTCTCTCTCTCTCTCCTCTCTTCTCTCTCTCTCTCTTGCTCTTGCTTCGTGCCGGGACTGG
>NC_054584.1:337581-350081 GCF_017654505.1 Polyodon spathula
AGTGTGTATATGTGTCAGTGTGTGCAGGTCTCAGTGTGTATATGTGTCAGTGTGTGCAGGTCTCAGTGTGTATATGTGTCAGTGTGTGCTGGTCTCAGTGTGTATATGTGTCAGTGTGTGCAGGTCTCAGTGTGTATATGTGTCAGTGTGTGCAGGTCTCAGTGTGTATATGTGTCAGTGTGTATATGTGTCAGTGTGTGCAGGTCTCAGTGTGTATATGTGTCAGTGTGTGCAGGTCTCAGTGTGTATATGTGTCAGTGTGTGCTGGTCTCAGTGTGTATATGTGTCAGTGTGTGCTGGTCTCAGTGTGTGCAGGTCTCAGTGTGTATATGTGTCAGTGTGTGCAGGTCTCAGTGTGTATATGTGTCAGTGTGTGCTGGTCTCAGTGTGTATATGTGTCAGTGTGTGCTGGTCTCAGTGTGTGCAGGTCTCAGTGTGTATATGTGTCAGTGTGTGCAGGTCTCAGTGTGTATATGTGTCAGTGTGTGCTGGTCTCAGTGTGTATATGTCTCAGTGTTTATACAGCATGTCTCTGCACTCACAGTGTTACTCCAGTCGGAGCTGAGCCAGCTGCGCACGCAGGGCCCCATGTTGCAGACCTCGTTTCCGCGGGGTCTCAGTCCAGTGCTGCACTCACTGTCACTCACCGTGACGCCGCTGGTACTGACACAGCGCACTGAGCGTGTGCGCTGACCCTGACCACACATCACAGAGCACTGCAGAGAGAACACAGAGTCACAACGAGAGCAAGACACCACAGCACCGCAGAGAGAACACAGAGTCACAACGAGAGCAAGACACCACAGCACCGCAGAGAGAACACAGAGTCACAACGAGAGCAAGACATCACAGCACCGCAGAGAGAACACAGAGTCACAACGAGAGCAAGACACCACAGCACCGCAGAGAGAACACAGAGTCACAACGAGAGCAAGACATCACAGCACCGCAGAGAGAACACAGAGTCACAACGAGAGCAAGACACCACAGCACCGCAGAGAGAACACAGAGTCACAACGAGAGCAAGACACCACAGCACCGCAGAGAGAACACAGAGTCACAACGAGAGCAAGACATCACAGCACCGCAGAGAGAACACAGAGTCACAACGAGAGCAAGACATCACAGCACCGCAGAGAGAACACAGAGTCACAACGAGAGCAAGACACCACAGCACCGCAGAGAGAACACAGAGTCACAACGAGAGCAAGACATCACAGCACCGCAGAGAGAACACAGAGTCACAACGAGAGCAAGACAGCACAGAGCACCGCACCACGACATCAGAACACAACACAATGAGAACACAGCGTCACAGCACAAGCACACCACTGGTTTTGAGTGGTCCATACTGGTCTGTACTGGTGTGGCAGTTACTCACGGAGCTCCAGTTGCTGTGGATCTCCCAGTGGCTGCAGATGCGCAGCTGGCAGGGTTGCGTGCTGTTGGGTCTGAGCAGGCTGGTGCACAGCTGCGGCTGCACCATGGTACTGTGGGCACCGTAGACCTGCCTGCACTGAACCTGCCTCTGCTGTTCCCCCTGGCCACAGGACTTACTGCAGCCAGACCAGAGCCCCGCCTCCCAGCTGAGAGAGAGGAATCCAATATGAACTACTGCACTACTATGAGGGCTTCATTCTGCTAGACTTTTTTAGCGATATCATTTTGTAGTTTCTTGATTACACAATGTTAAATTAATGCGAAATTATTATTATTATTATTATTATTATTATTATTATTATTATTATTATTATTAGTCATTTAGCAGATGCTTCCATTGACTTCCATTCATTTCCATTCACCTCCATTGACTTCCATTCACTTTCATTGACTTCCATTCACTTTCATTGACTTCCATTCACTTCCATTCGCTTCCATTGACTTCCATTCGCTTCCATTGACTTCCATTCGCTTCCATTGACTTCCATTCGCTTCCATTGACTTCCATTCGCTTCCATTCTCCTCAGACTCACACAGACTCTGCAGCACTGCACTCAAAGCTGGGCACTCTTCAATTCTCTTCCATTCTCCCCAGACTCACACACACACACACACTCACTCTGCACTCACACACACTCACTCTGCACTCACACACACTCACACACACTCTGCACTCACAACGCTGGGCACGGCTGCACGTTGCAGGCCTCTTCCACGGGGGCGGGCTTTGTGGTCGGGTCGCACTTGCTGTCCTCCACTTCCTGCTGGGTTTTCCGGGAGACACAGCGGAACAGCGGGGCCTGGGATCCTGGATAAGGGAGGGCAGTGATAATGTGAGCAGTGTTCACACACCAGCTCTCTTAAACACAACCTCCTACAGTCCGGATCGGTTTTATTTACTGTGTAATAAAAATGCAAAGCTTTTTAATCATAGGGGTTTTTTCTGATTATATCATTAAAACTGCAGATATGATTTTGTGAATTTCTTTGCGTTAGACTTTTTTCATTGTTCTATTTATATTGTGTGTGTGTGAAGTGCTTTCGGATCCTTGAGATGCAAAATGTTATAGAAATGTGAAATGCACTGTACTGTACTGCATTGCACTGTACTGTACTGCATTGCACTGTACTGTACTGCACTGTACTGTACTGCACTGCACTGCACTGTACTGCACTGCACTGTACTGTACTGCATTGTACTGTACTGTACTGTACTGTACTGTACTGCACTGTACTGCACTGTACTGCATTGCACTGTGTACTGCAACTGTATTGACTGCACTGTATGTATTGCACTGTACATGTATTGTGACATGTATACACTGTGACTGACATGCACGTACTGCACCTGTACTGCATTGCACTGTACTGTATGCATGACAAGTACTGTGACGTGCACTGCACGCACTGACATTGACACTGTACTGCACTAACGGACTGTACATGTGTACATGACGCACATGTACTGTACGTGTGTGCATAACTGTACGTGTACATGTATTGTACTACACAGTATGTGACTGACATGACTGCACTGTACTGACATTGCACTGTACTGTATGCATTGCACTGTATTGTATTGCACTGTACTGTATTGCACTGTACTGTACTGTACTGTACTGTACTGTACTGTACTGCACTGTGTACTGTATTGTATTGCACTGTACTGTACTGTACTGTACTGCACTGTACTGCACTGTACTGCATTGCACTGTACTGTACTGCATTGCACTGTATTGTATTGCACTGCACTGTATTGCACTGTACTGCACTGTACTGTATTGCACTGTACTGTACTGTATTGCACTGTACTGCATTGTTAATAAGAGGTAAGAGAATGGGTTTTAGAGACGCTTTGCAAAGCATTCATTTAAAGAGCCGGGGGCAGTGATCCTGTTCCAGAGATAACAGCTGCATTGCTTTCATTATTATTGACCCTTTAAGGCCCGCCTGCCCTCACCTTTGCCACAGGAAGCAGAGCAGTCTGTAAGCCCCACCCTCCTCCACAGGAAGTCAGGCAGCGAGTGGGGGGGCAGATCTGTGCGGGGGGGGATCCTGACGTTGCGGGCGGAGCCTCGAGAAAGGGGGGCCGGTCTGGCCTCTCTCAGCGGGGTTACTCCCCCAATGACGGGGGTCTGCAGAGGACCCCCCGGGGGCGCAGTTGCGTGGACTCTTTGTATGCCCCCCGGGGGGGGGGGGGTCTATGTACAGATACATGTGTCGTGGGGCTGCAGACCCTGACACACACACAGACACTGACACACGCACACACGCACGCACACACACTCACTGAATCCCTGCCTCTCCCTGTGCTCTCTCTCCGGCTCCTCTGCTCTCCTCCTCTCGGCCGGCAGGTAGAATTCATAATCAATCCCGGGATTCTTCTTGTGAAAAATAATCTGGAGCAACGAAATAAAACACGAACAGACAGAACGTTATTCAGCAGCTTTCACTGGACTCTATGAAGCTGAGGGAGTTCATTCTATATAGAGGGGGTGCAATTCAATATGAGAACAAGGGAACATTATTCAGCAGCTTTCACTGGACTCTATGAAGCTGAGGGAGTTCATTCTATATAGAGGGGGTGCAATTCAATATGAGAACAAGGGAACATTATTCAGCAGCTTTCACTGGACTCTATGAAGCTGAGGGAGTTCATTCTATATAGAGGGGGTGCAATTCAATATGTTAACAAGGGAACATTATTCAGCAGCTTTCACTGGACTCTATGAAGCTGAGGGAGTTCATTCTATATAGAGGGGGTGCAATTCAATATGTTAACAAGGGAACATTATTCAGCAGCTTTCACTGGACTCTATGAAGCTGAGGGAGTTCATTCTATATAGAGGGGGTGCAATTCAATATGTTAACAAGGGAACATTATTCAGCAGCTTTCACTGGACTCTATGAAGCTGAGGGAGTTCATTCTATATAGAGGGGGTGCAATTCAATATGAGAACAAGGGAACATTATTCAGCAGCTTTCACTGGACTCTATGAAGCTGAGGGAGTTCATTCTATATAGAGGGGGTGCAATTCAATATGATAACAAGGGAACATTATTCAGCAGCTTTCACTGGACTCTATGAAGCTGAGGGAGTTCATTCTATATAGAGGGGGTGCAATTCAATATGAGAACAAGGGAACATTATTCAGCAGCTTTCACTGGACTCTATGAAGCTGAGGGAGTTCATTCTATATAGAGGGGGTGCAATTCAATATGTTAACAAGGGAACATTATTCAGCAGCTTTCACTGGACTCTATGAAGCTGAGGGAGTTCATTCTATATAGAGGGGGTGCAATTCAATATGTTAACAAGGGAACATTATTCAGCAGCTTTCACTGGACTCTATGAAGCTGAGGGAGTTCATTCTATATAGAGGGGGTGCAATTCAATATGAGAACAAGGGAACATTATTCAGCAGCTTTCACTGGACTCTATGAAGCTGAGGGAGTTCATTCTATATAGAGGGGGTGCAATTCAATATGAGAACAAGGGAACATTATTCAGCAGCTTTCACTGGACTCTATGAAGCTGAGGGAGTTCATTCTATATAGAGGGGGTGCAATTCAATATGAGAACAAGGGAACATTATTCAGCAGCTTTCACTGGACTCTATGAAGCTGAGGGAGTTCATTCTATATAGAGGGGGTGCAATTCAATATGTTAACAAGGGAACATTATTCAGCAGCTTTCACTGGACTCTATGAAGCTGAGGGAGTTCATTCTATATAGAGGGGGTGCAATTCAATATGAGAACAAGGGAACATTATTCAGCAGCTTTCACTGGACTCTATGAAGCTGAGGGAGTTCATTCTATATAGAGGGGGTGCAATTCAATATGAGAACAAGGGAACATTATTCAGCAGCTTTCACTGGACTCTATGAAGCTGAGGGAGTTCATTCTATATAGAGGGGGTGCAATTCAATATGATAACAAGGGAACATTATTCAGCAGCTTTCACTGGACTCTATGAAGCTGAGGGAGTTCATTCTATATAGAGGGGGTGCAATTCAATATGAGAACAAGGGAACATTATTCAGCAGCTTTCACTGGACTCTATGAAGCTGAGGGAGTTCATTCTATATAGAGGGGGTGCAATTCAATATGTTAACAAGGGAACATTATTCAGCAGCTTTCACTGGGACTCTATGAAGCTGAGGGAGTTCATTCTATATAGAGGGGGTGCAATTCAATATGAGAACAAGGGAACATTATTCAGCAGCTTTCACTGGACTCTATGAAGCTGAGGGAGTTCATTCTATATAGAGGGGGTGCAATTCAATATGAGAACAAGGGAACATTATTCAGCAGCTTTCACTGGACTCTATGAAGCTGAGGGAGTTCATTCTATATAGAGGGGGTGCAATTCAATATGTTAACAAGGGAACATTATTCAGCAGCTTTCACTGGACTCTATGAAGCTGAGGGAGTTCATTCTATATAGAGGGGGTGCAATTCAATATGAGAACAAGGGAACATTATTCAGCAGCTTTCACTGGACTCTATGAAGCTGAGGGAGTTCATTCTATATAGAGGGGGTGCAATTCAATATGTTAACAAGGGAACATTATTCAGCAGCTTTCACTGGACTCTATGAAGCTGAGGGAGTTCATTCTATATAGAGGGGGTGCAATTCAATATGAGAACAAGGGAACATTATTCAGCAGCTTTCACTGGACTCTATGAAGCTGAGGGAGTTCATTCTATATAGAGGGGGTGCAATTCAATATGTTAACAAGGGAACATTATTCAGCAGCTTTCACTGGACTCTATGAAGCTGAGGGAGTTCATTCTATATAGAGGGGGTGCAATTCAATATGTTAACAAGGGAACATTATTCAGCAGCTTTCACTGGACTCTATGAAGCTGAGGGAGTTCATTCTATATAGAGGGGGTGCAATTCAATATGTTAACAAGGGAACATTATTCAGCAGCTTTCACTGGACTCTATGAAGCTGAGGGAGTTCATTCTATATAGAGGGGGTGCAATTCAATATGTTAACAAGGGAACATTATTCAGCAGCTTTCACTGGACTCTATGAAGCTGAGGGAGTTCATTCTATATAGAGGGGGTGCAATTCAATATGATAACAAGGGAACATTATTCAGCAGCTTTCACTGGACTCTATGAAGCTGAGGGAGTTCATTCTATATAGAGGGGGTGCAATTCAATATGTTAACAAGGGAACATTATTCAGCAGCTTTCACTGGACTCTATGAAGCTGAGGGAGTTCATTCTATATAGAGGGGGTGCAATTCAATATGATAACAAGGGAACATTATTCAGCAGCTTTCACTGGACTCTATGAAGCTGAGGGAGTTCATTCTATATAGAGGGGGTGCAATTCAATATGAGAACAAGGGAACATTATTCAGCAGCTTTCACTGGACTCTATGAAGCTGAGTGAGTTCATTCTATATAGAGGGGGTGCAATTCAATATGTTAACAAGGGAACATTATTCAGCAGCTTTCACTGGACTCTATGAAGCTGAGGGAGTTCATTCTATATAGAGGGGGTGCAATTCAATATGAGAACAAGGGAACATTATTCAGCAGCTTTCACTGGACTCTATGAAGCTGAGGGAGTTCATTCTATATAGAGGGGGTGCAATTCAATATGATAACAAGGGAACATTATTCAGCAGCTTTCACTGGACTCTATGAAGCTGAGTGAGTTCATTCTATATAGAGGGGGTGCAATTCAATATGTTAACAAGGGAACATTATTCAGCAGCTTTCACTGGACTCTATGAAGCTAGGGAGTTCATTCTATATAGAGGGGGTGCAATTCAATATGAGAACAAGGGAACATTATTCAGCAGCTTTCACTGGACTCTATGAAGCTGAGGGAGTTCATTCTATATAGAGGGGGTGCAATTCAATATGTTAACAAGGGAACATTATTCAGCAGCTTTCACTGGACTCTATGAAGCTGAGGGAGTTCATTCTATATAGAGGGGGTGCAATTCAATATGTTAACAAGGGAACATTATTCAGCAGCTTTCACTGGACTCTATGAAGCTGAGGGAGTTCATTCTATATAGAGGGGGTGCAATTCAATATGAGAACAAGGGAACATTATTCAGCAGCTTTCACTGGACTCTATGAAGCTGAGGGAGTTCATTCTATATAGAGGGGGTGCAATTCAATATGTTAACAAGGGAACATTATTCAGCAGCTTTCACTGGACTCTATGAAGCTGAGGGAGTTCATTCTATATAGAGGGGGTGCAATTCAATATGAGAACAAGGGAACATTATTCAGCAGCTTTCACTGGACTCTATGAAGCTGAGGGAGTTCATTCTATATAGAGGGGGTGCAATTCAATATGAGAACAAGGGAACATTATTCAGCAGCTTTCACTGGACTCTATGAAGCTGAGGGAGTTCATTCTATATAGAGGGGGTGCAATTCAATATGTTAACAAGGGAACATTATTCAGCAGCTTTCACTGGACTCTATGAAGCTGAGGGAGTTCATTCTATATAGAGGGGGTGCAATTCAATATGATAACAAGGGAACATTATTCAGCAGCTTTCACTGGACTCTATGAAGCTGAGGGAGTTCATTCTATATAGAGGGGGTGCAATTCAATATGAGAACAAGGGAACATTATTCAGCAGCTTTCACTGGACTCTATGAAGCTGAGGGAGTTCATTCTATATAGAGGGGGTGCAATTCAATATGTTAACAAGGGAACATTATTCAGCAGCTTTCACTGGACTCTATGAAGCTGAGGGAGTTCATTCTATATAGAGGGGGTGCAATTCAATATGATAACAAGGGAACATTATTCAGCAGCTTTCACTGGACTCTATGAAGCTGAGGGAGTTCATTCTATATAGAGGGGGTGCAATTCAATATGTTAACAAGGGAACATTATTCAGCAGCTTTCACTGGACTCTATGAAGCTGAGGGAGTTCATTCAACAGGGTCGCTGTGCTCTGTATAACTCTGATAAGGGAAAGCTGAAACGTTTAACCCTGACCCCCCCCCCCCATACTCACATAGACGACCAGCACGGTGGTTGTAGGTCCCGGGGCGGTCAGCATCTCCCCCCCCGCGCCCCCCCGACGATACTGGAACAGCGTCCCCCCCGCCTCATACTGACCAGGGGGGTCAACCGCCCAGCGCCCGTTAATCACAGAGTGACCGCTGCCTGTCCGGAGAGCTGGAGGAGGAGGAGGAGAGGAGGAACACGTTTCATACCTGTCAGGTAAGTACATCGGAGGAAAACTATACACAGGGACAGTGTGCAATTCAATATGAGAACAAGGGAACATTATTCAGCAGCTTTCACTGGACTCTATGAAGCTGAGGGAGTTCATTCTATATAGAGGGGGTGCAATTCAATATGAGAACAAGGGAACATTATTCAGCAGCTTTCACTGGACTCTATGAAGCTGAGGGAGTTCATTCTATATAGAGGGGGTGCAATTCAATATGAGAACAAGGGAACATTATTCAGCAGCTTTCACTGGACTCTATGAAGCTGAGGGAGTTCATTCTATATAGAGGGGGTGCAATTCAATATGAGAACAAGGGAACATTATTCAGCAGCTTTCACTGGACTCTATGAAGCTGAGGGAGTTCATTCTATATAGAGGGGGTGCAATTCAATATGATAACAAGGGAACATTATTCAGCAGCTTTCACTGGACTTTAGAAACAAATCTGCTCATTCTATAGGGGCATGCAAAAGTTATGGCCAGAGCTGTAAATAAAACTAAAAAAAATGTCCTCCAGAGGGCGGTGTAACTCCTGCATAATTCAAGTTCAGGTCTCTCAGACTGTTAGTCTGTGATGAGTGTGTGTGTGTGTGTGTGTGTGGTGTGAGGTGTGTGTGTGTGTGGTGTGTGTGTGTGTGTGTGTGTGTGTGTCTCACCCAGGTAGTTGGGGCTCCTCTCCCTCTCCGTGATGGTGATGCGCGTGGCTCCGGGAGGGATCTTTAGGAACGCGTGGTATCCGATCGGAACGCTGCTGTTCTGGAATGTTCCTGCTACCCGCCTGCAGGTGGTGCTGTCGCCCCCACACACTCCACAACTATCGAGGGTGAGATTCGAACCCAGGACCCCGTCACAGCCAGGACTCTGCAGAGAAATGATCCAATGATCTTCAATAGCACTGCAATGGGGTGAGGCTGGTAGAATGGGACCCCAGTGTGCTCACTATACCCTTCCCAATGATCTTCAATAGCACTGCAATGGGGTGAGGCTGGTAGAATGGGACCCCAGTGTGCTCACTATACCCTTCCCAATGATCTTCAATAGCACTGCAATGGGGTGAGGCTGGTAGAATGGGACCCCAGTGTGCTCACTATACCCTTCCCAATGATCTTCAATAGCACTGCAATGGGGTGAGGCTGGTAGAATGGGACCCCAGTGTGCTCACTATACCCTTCCCAATGATCTTCAATAGCACTGCAATGGGGTGAGGCTGGTAGAATGGGACCCCAGTGTGCTCACTATACCCTTCCCAATGATCTTCAATAGCACTGCAGTGGCTCTGTGTTACACTGAGGGGAGCTGCAATGACTCACCAGGCAGTGTCCCGCGATGCACACCGAGGAGGAGTTCCCCTGGCAGGGGGTCCCGTCCCAGACCCGCTCGGCGTGGCGCACGTAGAACCGGAACCCAACAGGGCGGCAGTGCAGCTCACAGTGCTGGTAACCACCCCCTGCTGCAAGAGGAGAGAGAGAGAGAGAGAGAGAGAGAGAGAGAGGGAGAGAGAGGAGAGAGAGGAGAGAGAGAGAGAGAGAGAGAGAGAGAGAGAGAGAGAGAGAGAGAGAGAGAGAGAGAGGGGTTAATTTAATTGAATAGTAATCTGAGAGTCTCTCTCCCCACTTAACTTTACATTTGAAACTTGTGTTACACCCCTCACTTCTTAGACGGACGAGGAGAAGTAGTGGCTCTCTTCTCTCTCTCCTCTCTCCTCCCTCCCTCTCTCCTCTTCTCCCTCTCTCCTCCCTCCCTCTCTCCTCCCTCCCTCTCTCCTCTTCTCCCTCTCTCCTCCCTCCCTCTCTCCTCCTCTCCCTCTCCCCTCTCATTGACTTTGCGGTTGGCTTTTCACCTGCGTGCTGATTTTAGCGAGAGGCAGAGTCCTGCAGCTTCTGTTTATCAGATAAAAACCTGACAAGACTGTGAGCCAAGCAGAGAATCAGACAGCAACGAACTGGAACCCAGAACTGACTGCGCACACACACACACACACACACACACACACACACACACTGGAACCCAGAGCTGAGTGGATTTAGGAAATTAAAGAAAACACCCCCACCCCCCCCTTTTTTTCCTGGAACCCGTTTTCACTTCTTCTGCTCTATAAACACAAAACACATGATTCAGACTGGTGTAAAACTAACATCCTGAAAGCAGCGGTGTGTGTGTGATTATTAAACTCACAGTGGAACCAGGACTGGACCACACTGCTACCCAACAGGAGTCCGATTCCCAGCTCTGATATTTTGGGTCTTTCTTATTTTGTAACCAGCTTTCAAATTCAATTTAAAATGAGTTTGGAGTTCACTTGAAGGCAGCATTTATCACTAGTGAGCGTTTTAATAAATATTTATCAGACAGTGCAGACAGACAGTGTATACTCCCTTCTCTCTCTGTCTCTCCTCTCTCTCTGTATCTCTCTCCCCCCCCCTCCCCCCCCAGCTCATCGAGAAAACATTATTGTAACCGACACGGACACCGACAGTCCTGTGACTATACTAGACCACCAACGACAGCTCCCGACACCGGGCACTGTGACACCTAATGTGTCGAGCCTGAATGGGGAAAGTGACGACGGAATTATCATCGAAACCACCCCCCCCCCCCCCCCCCCCACCCTGTTGGGACAAGACGTGGCTAAACTTCCTTTGGGGGGCGGGTAGGTCTGGGGGACTTCTCACAGACTACTAGAGACTGTAGCTGCTAACCCCCCCCCCCCCCCGAGTGGAACAGCGCCCCCCGCAGGACCGGGACTGATCGCACAGCGTTGGTTGAAACAGTGCCTCTGTGTAACTCTGTACCGATCCACACTTATTCTTCTCTTTATTAACAGGATTGCACACAGCACAAACACACCAGCTGGAGTGCTTTACAGTGATCTGCAGGGGCACAGTCTCACTAGCATGGCTGATTGAGGGGGGGGGGGGGATTCATCACGCTCAAACTCAGCTGGAAACACGTTTTGACACAACAGCTGCCTGATTGATGTCTATGGCTCTAGTTTATAAAGCAAGGAGTTTCACACAAACTGTTTTCCTTCCCTCCCTCTCTCTCTCTCTCTCTCCTCTCTCTCTCTCTCAACCTACTTATCTATTTGGCTACCTCTCTCTGTCTGTGTCTGTCTCTCTCCCTCTCGGGACTTATCTTATGGGAGATCTAATATGTCATATCCCCATGGCTGGGAGGTAGGGAGATCTCTCAGAGCTCCTATATTGAGCGAACCTCTATAGAGCGACAGTACAGGCCTCCCATCCCTCTCAGAGAGAGTTCGTCTCTCTCTCTCTCTCTCTCTCTCTCTCTCGCTCTCTCTCTCTCTATCTCTCCCTCTCCCTCACACTGTCTGATATTCAGGAATTCAAGAAGCTGGACTTTTTCCCTGATTCTGTTCCAGATCGGTTAGGGAATGACGTTCTGGAGTTAGATAATGCTTTGAAAGCGGCTGTTGTCCCCCCTGCCTGGCCTCTGATATAAACGACTGCTGGATTTGAATTTTCCCAGCTGTGCGTGCTCCTGCCTCCCTCACTGCCTGCCTGCCTGCCTGCCTCCCTCCCTGCCTCCTGTCTCCCTCCCTGCCTCCCTCCCTGCCTCCCTGCCTGCCTGTCTGTCTGTCTGTCTGCCTGTCTGCCTGCCTGCCTCCCTGCCTCCCTCCCTGCCTCCCTCCCTGTCTGTCTGCATGCACCATTTACACTGTCTGTCTGCACTGTCTGATAAATATTTATTAAAACGCTCACTAGTGATAAATGCTGCCTTAAAATGAACTCCAAACTCACTTTAAATTGAATTTGAAAGCTGGTTACAAAGTAAGAAAGACCCAAAATATCAGGGACAGAAATC
>NC_054584.1:356110-363610 GCF_017654505.1 Polyodon spathula
TGTGTGTTTGTGTGTGTGGTGTGTGTGTGGTGTGTTTCTCACCCAGGTAAGTTGGTGCGTGGGGGTGTCCCTCTCCCTCTCCGTGATGGTGATGCGCGTGGCTCCGGGAGGGATCTTTAGGAACGCGTGGTATCCGATCGGAACGCTGCTGTTCTGGAATGTTCCTGCTACCCGCCTGCAGGTGGTGCTGTCGCCCCCACACACTCCACAACTATCGAGGGTGAGATTCGAACCCAGGACCCCGTCACAGCCAGGACTCTGCAGAGAAATGATCCAATGATCTTCAATAGCACTGCAATGCGGTGAGGCTGGTAGAATGGGACCACATTGTGCTAACTATACCCTCACTGATCTTCATACGCCTGCAATGGGGGTGAGCTGGTAGAATGGGACCCCAGTGATCTCACTACACAACCCTTCCCAATGATCGTCAATAGCTGCAATGTGGTGAGGCTGGTAGAATGGGACCCCATGTGCTCACTATACCCTTCCCAATGATCTGGGGTGAGGCTGGTAGAATGGGACCACCGTGTGCTCACTATACCCTCAATGATCTTCAATAGCACGCATGGGGTGATGCTGGTAGAATGGGACCCCAGTGTGCTCACGATACCCTTCCCAATGATCTTCAATAGCACTGCAATGGTGTGAGGCTGGTAGAATGGGACCCCAGGGTGCTCACTATACCCTTCCCAATGATCTTCAATAGTAAAACACTGCAAGTGGCTCTGTGTTTTACACTGAGGGTAGCCTGCAATGACTCACCCGGCAGTGTCCCGCGTGCAAACACCGAGGAGGATGCCCCTGGCAGGGGTCCCGTCCGACCCGCTTCGCGTGGCGTCACGTAAACCGGAACCCAACAGGGGCGGGCAGTGCAGCTCACAGTTGGTAACCAACCACCCTGCCTGCAAGAGAGGAGAGAGAAGAGAGAGAAGAGAGAGAGAGAGAAGAGAGAGAAAAGAGAGAGAGAGACAGAAGAGAAATAGAGAGGAGACAGAGAGCGAGAGACAGAGAGGAGGGGTTAATTGAAATGTTAGGTGAGCATTTGAATCGGTGTTCACGCCTCTCTTCCTTCTCTCTCTCTCCTCCCTCCCTCTCCCCCCTCCCTCTCTCCCTCTCTCCCTCCCTCCCTCTCTCCTCCCTCCCTCTCTCCTCTTCTCCCTCTCTCCTCCCTCCCTCTCCTCCTCCTCTCCCTCTCCCCTCTCATTGACTTTTGCGTTGGCGTTTTCACCTGCGTGCTGATTTTACGAGAGTCAGAGCATGCAGCTTCTTCTGTTTAGTTCAGATAAAAACCTGACAAGACCTGGAGCCAAGCAGAGAATCATACAGCAACGAACTGGAACCCAGAACTACGCGCACGACACACACACACACACACACACACCACACACGGGAACCCAGATCTGAGGTTGGGGGGGGGAAAAAATTTAGGAAATTAAAGAAAACACCCCCACCCCCCCCTTTTTTTCCTGGAACCGCGTTTTCACTTCTTCTGCTCTATAAACACAAAACACATGATTCAGACTGGTGTAAAACTAACATCCTGAAAGCAGCGGTGTGTGTGTGATTATTAAACTCACAGTGGAACCAGGACTGGACCACACTGCTACCCAACAGGAGTCCGATTCCCAGCTCTGATATTTTGGGTCTTTCTTATTTTGTAACCAGCTTTCAAATTCAATTTAAAATGAGTTTGGAATTCACTTGAAGGCAGCATTTATCACTAGTGAGCGTTTTAATAAATATTTATCAGACAGTGCAGACATACTGTATACTCTCCCTTCTTCTCTCTGTCTCTCTCCGCCTCTGTATCTCTCTCCCCCCCCTACCCCCCCCTGCAGCTCTTGTAATAACAGTGGCTGTGCCTGTGTCTAGTCAGGACACTGATATTGATCTGTGGTTGCTGTCGAGGGCTGTGCCCGTGACACTGTGGATTTAGCACTAGCTCGGACTTAAACCCTTGGGGGAGTTCACTGCTTGCCTTAAATCATCGAAAAAGCCAACCACGCCCCCCGCCCACTCCCCTCCAAACCCTGTTCTGAACCGATTAAAGAAACCGCCCACCCTACCCCACGGCCCATCCAGAACCCCCGAAAAGCTGATGATCTCACGTAGCTGCTAACCCCCCCCCCCCCCCGATGTCACAGCGCCCCCCGCAGGACCGGACTGATCGCCACTCGTTTGGTTGAACAGTGCCTCTGTGTAACTCGGTACCGAGCCACGCTTATTCTTCTCTTTATTAACAGATTGCACACAGCACCAACACACCAGCTGAGTGCTTTACAGTGAGCTTCAGGGGCACAGTACTCACAGCTGGCTGATTGAGGGGGGGGGGTGGGATTCATCACTCTCGAAACTCAGCTGGAAAACCGTTTTGAACACAACAGCTGGCCTGATTGATGTCTATTGCTCTAGTTTCTAAAGCAAGGAGTTTCCACACAAAACCTGTTTTCCCTCCCTCCCTCTCTCTCTCTCGCGTGGTCTTGTCTCTCTCTTCCCTCTCTCAACCTACTTAATCTATGTGGGCTCCCTCTCTGTCTCTCTCTATCTCTCACCCTCCCTATATTAATAACCTCTATATTAACAGTACCACCCTCCATCCCTCTCACTATTTCCATGAGTCCGCCTCAAAAAAAAACATCCTCCTCCCTCCGCCATCCCCATCCAACAAAACAAAAAACAAACTCCCTCTCTTCTCCTTGCCCCAGCGCCCTGGCGGCCGCTCTCTCTCTCCTCTCTCTCGCTCTCCGCTCGCTCTCTCTCGCTCTATCTCTCCCTCATCCCTCACACTGTCTGATATTCAGGATTCCAGAATGCTGGAACTTTTTTCCCTGATTCTAGTTCCAGATCGGTTAGGAATGACCGTTCCTGGAGTTTAGTAATGCTTTGAAAGCGCGCTTGGTGCCCCCCTTGCCTGGCCTCTGATATAAACGACTGCCTGTATTTGAATTTTCCCCAGCTGTTCTTGCTCCTAGCCTCCCTCACTGCCTGCCTTCTGCCGCCCCCTCCGCTGCCTGCCCTCCCCCTGCCTCCCTCCCTGCCGCCCTGCCTGCCTGCCTGTCTGTCTGTCTTCCTGCCTGTCTGTCTGTCTGCCTCCCGCCCTCCCTGTCTGCCTGCCTGTCTGTCTGTCTGCATGCACCATTTACACTGTCTGTCTGCACTGTCTGATAAATATTTATTAAAACGCTCACTAGTGATAAATGCTGCCTTAAAATGAACTCCAAACTCACTTTAAATTGAATTTGAAAGCTGGTTACAAAGTAAGAAAGACGCCCAAAATAATCAGGACAGAAATCAGACTCCCGCTGCGCAGCAGTTTGATCCAGTCCTGCTTTCACTAAGAGTTTAATAATGAGACTCCCTCTGCACAGCAGTGTGATCCAGTCCTGCTTTCACTAGGAGTTTAATAATCAGACTCCCGCTGCACAGCAGTGTGATCCGGTCCTGCTTTCACTAGGAGTTTAATAATCAGACTCCCGCTGCACAGCAGTGTGATCCAGTCCTGCTTTCACTAGGAGTTTAATAATCAGACTCCCGCTGCACAGCAGTGTGATCCAGTCCTGCTTTCACTAGGAGTTTAATAATGAGACTCCCGCTGCACAGCAGTGTGATCCAGTCCTGCTTTCACTAGGAGTTTAATAATGAGACTCCCGCTGCACAGCAGTGTGATCCAGTCCTGCTTTCACTAGGAGTTTAATAATCCAAGTACTGTCCACCACTATAATACTGTCCACTGTCTTCTGCTATAAAATCTTCAGTTTGATTTCATTTCCTAGGTTTTGGGTTTTGCCTGAACGCCACGCCCCCCCCCCCCCCCCTCAAATATACACCGCCTCTAACAACCCGTCCTCTAACACCAAACTGCCACAGAGAGTCGTGCAAAGAACCCAGAGCTGCTGTCTGTGGAGGACTGACTCACCCTCCAGGAACGGCTCCCAGTCGTACCTCCGGCCCATGAACTCCTGGGAATTGAACCCGGAGCACTGCGCTGCTCGCGGGTCCACAGCGCCCCCTGGACAAGCCTGAGGGTATTACAACGACAGAGACAGACCACCGGTCAACACACACACACAGAGACAGCATGCAGACTTTACCAAGGGATCAGCAAGATCAAGAGAGAGAGAGAGAGAGAGAGAGAGAGAGAGAGAGAGAGAGAGATGCAGAGAGAGAGAGACTTTACCAAGGGATCAGCATCAAGAGAGAGAGAGAGAGAGAGCAGACTTTACCAAGGGATCAGCAATCAAGAGAAGAGAGAGAGAGAGATAGAGAGAGAGAGAGAGAGATAGAGGAGAGAGAGAGAGAAGCAGACTTTACCCAAGGGAAACCAAGGGATCAGCAATCAAGAGAGAGAGAGAGAGAGAGCAGACTTTACCAAGGGATCAGCAATCAAGAGAGAGAGAGAGAGAGAGAGAGAGAGAGAGAGAGAGAGAGAGAGCAAACTTTAACCAAGCAAAAAATTGATCAGCAATCGGTCGAGATGAAGAGAGGAGAGATGCAACATACTTTAAATACCCAAGGGATCAGCAATTAACAGACAGAGGAGAGAGAGAAGAGAGAGAGAGAGAAGAGCGGAGGGAGACTTTACCAAGGGATCAGCAATCAACAATAGAGATAGAAAGAGAAGAGCGAGAGAGAGAGAGAGAGAGAGCATATCAATATGAGACTTTACCAAGGGATCAGCAATCAACCAGAGAGAGAGGAGAGGAGAGACTTTAGAGCAAGAGTATCGATAATCAACCCATATGAGATATCAGCAATCAACAGAGAGAGAGAGAGAGAGAGAGAGAGAAGAGTGTGGGAGAAGAAGAGAGCAGAGATATAGAGAGCAGACTTTACCAAAGGATCAGCAACAGCCAGGCAAAAAAATCTAACACAGAGAGAAAAGCGTGCGAGGGTCTCTCGGGGTGTTCTGTAGTGGCTTCGTAAAAAAGGTTTTTAAAAAACTGGACCTCGCTGGACTCGAGTTCAAACAGGCTGGCTTCAAAACTGCAGCTAGATTAACTGTCAAACTCCCTGTGTATAAAATCGTATTTACTGTGCCCCCCCCCCCCCCGTACAGCAATCCACCCACCTTTAACCCACTGAGGCTTAGAAACTGCAGAGTCAATAATTGACCTGGTGAGAAAGTCACTGAAAAACCTCCTCCTTTGCTGGAAGAGCAGAGGGGAGCTCAAGTGCTTTCCCATGTGAGGAGGAGAGATAGAATGGGGGGGGGGGGGGGGTCAAATGTCCCTCTCATGGCAACAATCTCACTCACACTGTGGTATTATACTCTAATGCACATTGCACTGACCCCTGCCCCCCCCCCCCCTCCTTCAAAGCAGTAGCCCCCAACCGGCCCCTCCGAAAAGAAATTAACCTGGAAAAGTTCTTAAAGCTCCCCTGTAATCGAAAGGGAACAGAAAGCACCGCAACGTGTAATCAAGACATTGGACAGCCTGGGTAAAACATAACGTAGGGAAGCATTGTAAAGCACAGAGAGGTCTGGTAAAGCATAGGGAAGCATTGTAAAGCACAGAGAGGTCTGGTAAAGCATAGGGAAGCATTGTAAAGCACAGAGAGGTCTGGTAAAGCACAGGGAAGCATTGTAAAGCACAGAGAGGTCTGGTAAAGCATAGGGAAGCATTGTAAAGCACAGAGAGGTCTGGTAAAGCATAGGGAAGCATTGTAAAGCACAGAGTGGTCTGGTAAAGCATAGGGAAGCATTGTAAAGCACAGAGAGGTCTGGTAAAGCATAGGGAAGCATTGTAAAGCACAGAGAGGTCTGGTAAAGCACAGGGAAGCATTGTAAAGCACAGAGAGGTCTGGTAAAGCATAGGGAAGCATTGTAAAGCACAGATAGTTCTGGTAAAGCACAGGGAAGCATTGTAAAGCACAGAGAGGTCTGGTAAAGCACAGGGAAGCATTGTAAAGCACAGAGAGGTCTGGGTAAAGCACAGGGAAGCATTGTAAAGCACAGAGAGGTCTGGTAAAGCACCGGGGAAGCATTGTAAAGGACAGAGAGGTCTGGTAAAGCATAGGGGAGCATTGTAAAGCACAGAGAGGTCTGGTAAAGCATAGGGAAGCATTGTAAAGCACAGAGAGGTCTGGTAAAGCATAGAGGAAGCATTGCAAAGCACAGAGAGGTCTGGTAAAGCACAGGGAAGCATTGTACAGCACAGAGAGGTCTGGTAAAGCATAGGGAAGCATTGTAAAGCACAGAGAGGTCTGGTAAAGCATAGGGAAGCATTGTTAAGCACAGAGAGGTCTGTTAAAGCATACATAACCTTGTATCACGAGAGAGTGGTCTGGTAAAGGCAATAGTGGAAGCGATGGTGTAATCGAGCCGATAAGGTTCTTGGTAAAGCCCCAAAGGGGGTCGTACAATTTTGGGAAAAAAGGGTATATCCACGTCATGAAAGGGTTCGAGTGACAGGGTACACCGGGGGGGCGCCCCGGGAAGGGTTTGTGGGACGGAAGCTTGTCGCAGTGGTGGCAGGGGCTTGTGTTTGTCTTACTGACTGCCCGTGCATAGGTAGTCAGGGTGGATGTCGCGTGGGGGACAGAGTGGCGTACAGACAGCTCCCATTTATGCGCACTGGGGGAGTGAGATGGGCGTGTGGCAGAGGTGGGGAGGACCCGCCCCAGCCCCCCAGTAGGCGTAGTGTTATGGAGGTGGTCCATGGATGGTGGAGCGCGAGTGATCGGTGAGGTAACGCGTGTTAGGCCATGTGACTCCCCGGCCCTAATGTGATTCCACTCATGAAAGGGTTCGAGTGACAGACACGCCCCCGAGGGGGGGGGGACGACTCACCTCCAGGGTGCAGGTCTTGTGTTCATTCTGCTGTCCGTGGCAGAGGTAGGCAGGGGAGGCGCTGGCAGGGCGGTACAGCTCCCAGTTAGCCTGGGATTGAGAGCTGGCAAGGGGGCCCCCCTCCCCCCGGAACAGGTTTGAGGGGTCCCGGGAGTGTGGGAGCCAGGGATCGGAGTAACGCTGGGGGCCGTAGCCCCCCCTAGTGGAGGAGGAGGAGGAGCCCCCCCAGTGTCGGACGCTGGCCACGGGGGGCCGGGGGGCTGGCCTGTGCAGGGCCCTAGTGGAGGGTCTCTGATCCACTTCCAGCGGGGCCCTTCCCTGACTGGGGGCCCTGTCTCTGTCACCCGGGACTGGGACTGGCGAGGCTCCTGGCGCAGGTGCGCCGGGCCTGGGCTGGGGTCCGGTTCTGTTCTGTCTGAGCTCCTGGCTCTCCCGGCTGGGCTGTCCCCCCCCCTGCTCCCCTCTCTCCCCTCTCTCCCCTCTCTCCCCTCTCTCTGGTTCCTTGACTCCTGCCTCAGTTCCTTCCCCGACCCCCCTCTCTGAATCTCCCTCCCCCCTATCCCTCTGCCCTAGCTGTATCTCCCCTTCCCTCGCCCCCCCTTCCTCACTCCCCTCCCCATCCCGGCTCTTAGCAGATGAACCCCCAGAAGCAGGGTGTCCTTCGTCTCCCCCCTCTCTGTCTGAGACCTCCCCCCGCTCCAGCCTCC
>NC_054584.1:373610-390581 GCF_017654505.1 Polyodon spathula
CTCGTTTGTTTTATGTCTCATCCGAAGGACGGAGCACAAGGAGGTGAAGCGACTCGCTCAGGGTCTCACACACGCACACACACACGCACACACACACACACACACACACACACACGCAGGGAGTCAACGGCTGAGCTGGGATTTGATCCTCCTGGGGTAAGAAGCCCCCCCTTTCCCTAGCCGCTGGAGCGCTGAGGCTGCTGCACAGCGATCGTAAAATAAACCAATGAAGTCGTCTCCCGAACATAACAACCCGTTCGAACCCAGGTTCGATTCTCCTGAAGTTCTGAAATCGCAGAGTAGTTAACCCTCTCCTCTCCTCTCTTGAAGCGCAGAGAGCTGGGGGTCTGTGTAGCAGCCTCTCAGAACCCCTCCTCCTCCTCCACACCCACTCCTCTCCTCTTCTCCCTCAGCTCTCTCAGTCTGTCCATCGTCTCGTTAACCCCTCGCTCTCCGAGCTGCCTGCCGTCCCGCGTGCGAACAGACACCGAGCCACGAGACTGCTCCTTCTCACCCACCACTGAGACAGACAGGAGAGAGATTAAACACACACAAACACCACTGAGACAGACAGGAGAGAGATTAAACACACACACACCACACACACACACCACACACACATGAGGGCTGTCTCTGTCTAAATTGTGTGTGTGTGTTGTGACTCTGTCTGTCCTCACTCTATACATTTGTGTGTGGTGTGGTGACTCTGTCTGTCCTCTCTCTAATTTGAAGGGCTTGGTGTGTGCAAGTTGTGACTCTGTCTGTCCTCTCGTGTCTAATTTTGACATGTGTGTGGTGACTCACTGTCTGTCCTCACCACTGAGACAGACAGGAGACAGATTAAACACACACACACCACTGAGACAGACAGGAGAGAGATTAAACACACACACACACACACACCACTGAGACAGACAGGAGAGAGATTAAACACACACACACCACTGAGACAGACAGGAGAGAGATTAACACACACACACACACACACCACTGAGACAGACAGGAGAGAGATTAAACACACACACACCACTGAGACAGACAGGAGAGAGATTAAAACACACACACACACACACACACACACACACACTGCTCCTTCTCACCCACCACTGAGACAGACAGGAGAGAGATTAAACACACACACACACACACACACACGCTGTCCTCACCCAGTATGAAGTTGTACTGGGCTAGCTGAAACACACACACACACACACACAACACACGCTGTCCTCACCCAGTATGAAGTTGTACTGGGCTAGCTGAGCGCTGCGAATCTTCTTATTTAAGGTGGCTCCTCGATCCAGGTCCACTTCCACCATGAAGCCAGCCTGCTGGAACTGCCGGTGCACCTTAAGAGACAGGAGCAGGGCAAAGACACCCCCTATTACACGCCCACAGCAACCTACTGCACCGAGCCTACCCCTACCCTCACCCCTACACCCTACCACCCTACCCCTCACCCCTACACCCTACCACCCTACCCTCACCCCTACACCCTACCATACCCCTACCCTCACCCCTACACCCTACCACCCTACCCTCACCCCTACACCCTACCACCCTACCCTCACCCCTACACCCTACCACCCTACCCCTACCCCTATCCCAACACCCTACCATACCCCTACACCCTACCATACCCCTACCCCTACACCCACCCCTACCCCACACCCTACCCCAACATACCCCTACCCTCACCCCTACACCCTACCATACCCCTACCCTCACCCCTACACCCTAACCACCCTACCCTCAACCCTACCCCTACACCCTACCCTACCCCTACCCCTACCCCTACCCCTACCCCTAACACCCTACCCTCACCCCTACACCCTACCATACCCCTACCCTCACACCCTACCCCTACACCCTACCATACCCCTACCCTCACCCCTACACCCTACCCCTACACCCTACCCCTACCCCTACCCTACCACCCTACCCCTACACCCTACCATACCCCTACCCCTCACCCCTACCCTACCCCTACCCCAACACCCTACCATACCCCTACACCCTACCATACCCCTACCCCTACCCCACCCCTATCCCAACACCCTACCATACCCCTACACCCTACCCCCACCCCTATCCCAACACCCTACCCTATACCCCTACACCCTACCACCCTACCCCTATCCCAACACCCTACCATACCCCTACACCCTACCACCCTACCCCTATCCCAACACCCTACCCCTACACCCTACCACCCTACCCCTATCCCAACACCCTACCCCTACACCCTACCACCCTACCCCTATCCCAACACCCTACCATACCCCTACACCCTACCATACCCCTACCCCTACACCCAACACCCTACCACCTACCCCCTACACCCTACCACCCTACCCCTATCCCAACACCCTACCATACCCCTACCCACCCTACCCCTATCCCAACACCCTACCATACCCCTACACCCTACCATACCCCTACCCCTACACCCCTACCACCCTACCCCTATCCCTACACCCTACCATACCCCTACCCCTACACCCTACCACCCTACCCCTATCCCAACACCCTACCATACCCCTACCCCTACACCCTACCACCCTACCCCTATCCCAACACCCTACCATACCCCTACACCTACCACCCTACCCCCTACCCCTGGTATATTCAGGCTCACCTCCTGGGCGTAGTGCTCAGTGCTGCCCCCTACTGGAATTACCATCACCTGAGAAGGAGAGAGCCAGAAAGGCCTGCGATGAGAGACAGAGAGAGAGAGGACAGTTAAAAACAATTACAAAAGCAATTATACACTGTCACTGCCATGAATTACACAGTGCACAGTTACACTGGGATGAACTCTCCAGTCAAGCACTGCACTGTACTGCGCTGTATTGAATTGCATTGCGCTGTATTGAATTGCATTGCGCTGTATTGAATTGCACTGCGCTGTATTGAATTGCATTGGGCTGTATTGAATTGCATTACGCTGTATTGAAATATTTACCATTTCCCTGCGTAGTTCTCTGCCAGTATAGCGATCATCCTCTCCACTGATCCCAGTATAGCGCGGTGAATCATGACTGGTCTCTCGGACTCTCCCTCCTGACTGTGAACGAGAGGCATACAGCCGGCACCCCTTCATTACTGAGGGTTCCAGAGACAACTCCCCCCCAGCCCCCCCCCCCAGCGCTCCGACTGGCCTCTCACCTGACGTAGCGGAGGTCGAATCTGATTGGTAGCTGGAAGTCCAGCTGGATGGTGGCGCACTGATGGTAGCGGCCAATCGCATCCTTGATCTGAATATCGATCTGGAGAGAGGAGAGTCGCAGCATCTGTTAATGACTCTGCTTTATCAGTTAACAGACCTGCGTCGCGGGGACGGCCCGGGGCACTACCTTGGGTCCATAGAACGCTCCGTCTCCAGGGTTCAGCTCCCAGGGCTCCCCAAACTCCTCCAGGCTGCTCTGCAGCTGCTGCAGGGGGGCAGAGAGAGAGAGAGAGAGAGAGGAGGGGAGAGAGAGAGAGAGAGAGAGAGAGAGAGAGAGAGAGGGGGGGGGGGGGAGAGAGAGAGAGACCAGAGAGAGAGAGGGGGGGGGGGTGAGGAGAGGAGGACCAGAGAGAGAGAGGGGGGGGGGGGGGGGGGGAGAGGAGAGGAGCGAGAGAGAGAGGAGGGGGGGGGGGGGGGTGAGGAGAGGAGGAAGAGAGAGAGAGAGAGAGAGAGAGATAGACAGGGACATGCACACACACTGACAGAGACAGACACACACACACACTGACACACAGACAGAGACAGACAGACACACACACTGACAGCCCCCTCACCTCCTCAGCATGGTCCCACACCTCGGGGTCCCCCATAAATTTGTCAGGGCGCGTAGAGAGAAAGAGGCGGAACGAGAACCCCAGCACGGAGTAGACAGCCTGCAGGAACTGCAGACACCCCCTCATCTCAGAGTGGAGCTGCGGGGGGGGGCGTTACGAATGTATCAGTGACGTGGTTCAGCTACAACCGCAGCTCAATTCCAATCTATTCATCATGAACAGCACGGGCTGCCCCGTCCCCGTCCCCGTCCCCGTCCCCGCTCACCTGCTGGGGGGTGCAGAAGATGTGGGCGTCGTCCTGGATGAACCTGCGAACCCGGGTGAGTCCGGTCAGCGCCCCCGAGTTCTCATTCCGATGCAGCACCCCGAAATCAGCGAGGCGCAGAGGCAGCTCCCTCCAGGAGCGAGGGCGATGCTCAAACAGCAGACTAACAACAACAATAATAATAATAATAATAATAATACTGCAATAGAGTCATATACCAGACGCTTCCAAAGAGACTTAGAGACCAGGGGGGTGAACTCTGCATCGTCAACAACTGCTGCTGCAGAGTCTCTTCCAATAGGACCTTGTTTGTTTCACGTCTCGTCCGAAGGACGGACCACAAGGAGGTGAAGCGACTCGCTCAGGGTCTCACACACACACACACACACACACACACACACACACACACACACACACGCACGCACACACACACACACACACACACACGCACACGCACACGCACAGGGAGTCAGTGGCTGAGCCGGGATTTGAACCTCCTGGAAGAACAAACCCCTTTCTTTAACCTCTGGACCATCAAGCCAACCCCACCCCCAAAAACAGTGAGGGGTACAGGTGAGCGGTACAGCCCCCCCCGGGTCAGTACCAGTGGCCGGGGCAGTTCATGGGTTTGAGGGCGAAGGTGTCCGTCTCGACCCGGAAGGAGAACATGCTGTCTCTGTAGTGCTGCCAATGCCCTGAGCGCTCCCACAGACGAGAGCTGAAGATATTGGGGGTCACCACCTCCGTGTATCCCCTCTGCCTGTACTCGCTCTGAAACACGGGAGAGGGGAGCCACAGTCACACTCTCAAACTCGAGGGGTCGTCAAAAACCTACAACTAGAAAAGCCGTCACCCAGTCCTGCTTTCACTGGGAGTTTAATAATGAGACTCCCGCTGCACAGCAGTGTGATCCAGTCCTGCTTTCACTAGGAGTTTAATAATGAGACTCCCGCTGCACAGCAGTGTGATCCAGTCCTGCTTTCACTAGGAGTTTAATAATGAGACTCCCGCTGCACAGCAGTGTGATCCAGTCCTGCTTTCACTAGGAGTTTAATAATCAGACTCCCGCTGCACAGCGGTGTGATCCAGTCCTGCTTTCACTAGGAGTTTAATAATCAGACTCCCGCTGCACAGCAGTGTGATCCAGTCCTGCTTTCACTAGGAGTTTAATAATCAGACTCCCGCTGCACAGCAGTGTGATCCAGTCCTGCTTTCACTAGGAGTTTAATAATGAGACTCCCGCTGCACAGCAGTGTGATCCAGTCCTGCTTTCACTAGGAGTTTAATAATGAGACTCCCGCTGCACAGCAGTGTGATCCAGTCCTGCTTTCACTAGGAGTTTAATAATGAGACTCCCGCTGCACAGCGCTGTGATCCAGTCCTGCTTTCACTAGGAGTTTAATAATCAGACTCCCGCTGCACAGCAGTGTGATCCAGTCCTGCTTTCACTAGGAGTTTAATAATGAGACTCCCGCTGCACAGCAGTGTGATCCAGTCCTGCTTTCACTAGGAGTTTAATAATCAGACTCCCGCTGCACAGCAGTGTGATCCAGTCCTGCTTTCACTAGGAGTTTAATAATCAGACTCCCGCTGCACAGCAGTGTGATCCAGTCCTGCTTTCACTAGGAGTTTAATAATCAGACTCCCGCTGCACAGCAGTGTGATCCAGTCCTGCTTTCACTAGGAGTTTAATAATGAGACTCCCGCTGCACAGCAGTGTGATCCAGTCCTGCTTTCACTAGGAGTTTAATAATCAGACACACCTGAGCTTGTTGCCTAGACACACTGGGGCTGATCAAGCTGCTAGTGAAACCTGGACTGGATCACGCTGCTGTGCAGTAGAGAGTCATTGGCTGCAGTATTTGGGGGTGGCAGTGGGACAGCCCCAGCCCTGCAGAGACTCTCACCTTGATGAAGTCGGTGAGCGTGTTGTAGAGGTGAGCTCCCTTAGGCAGGAAGAAACAGCTCCCTGGACTCAACTCGTGGAAAAAATAGAGCTCCTGATCCTGGAGGAGAAAGAGAGAGAGAGGAGAGTAGAGAGGGGGGAGAGAGAAGAGGAGGAATGAGGGGGAGAGAGGAGGAGAGAGGAGAGGCGGAGAGGGGAAGGAGAGTGAGAGGAGCAGGGAAAGGAAGAGGGGGAAAGGAGGGGGTGAGAGAGAGAGAGGGAAGAGAAGGGAGAGAGGAAAGTTCAGTTGTACTTGTAGCATTACAGGATGTGATCATGATGCTGTTCAACACACATAGAATAAAAAAATAATAATTAATCCCCCCGCCCCCTCGTTACCCTGCCGATGCGTCGGTGGTCCCTCCTCCTCGCCTCCTCCCGCTCCTGCTCCCAGTCTCTCAGGAGCCGGCTCTCCGGGAAGGAGACCCCGATCACCCGGTGGAGAGGCTGCATAGAGGGGTCCCCTCGCCACTGCGCCGAGGAGGACTGGAGAGAGACGAGACACGAGAGACACAAGACAGGGGTTACACTTGCACGCTGTCCATACCATAACCCTCCAAACACTGGGGCTCAGCAAGCTGCTGGCAGTGAAACCTGGACTGGGTGTCTCTGCTGTGCAACAGGAGTCTGATTCCCAGTCCTGGACTGGGTGTCTCTGCTGTGCAACAGGAGTCTGATTCCCAGTCCTGGACTGGGTGTCTCTGCTGTGCAACAGGAGTCTGATTCCCAGTCCTGGACTGGGTGTCTCTGCTGTGCAACAGGAGTCTCATTCCCTGCTCCCTCTTCTCTCACCTTGAGCAGTTTGAATGCCTTGATTTTCCCAGTGTGAGGGAGATGGGGTCCCCTGCACAGGTCCACCAGAGAGCCACACCTACAACGAGAGAGAGAGAGAGAGAGACAGGAGAGAGAGAGGAGAGAGAGAAGAGAGACCACACTTAAAACCAAACAGACAATCTTCCTGTTTCAGGGGCCACACAATACAAACACTGCCATCCACTCAAACAAAATAAAGAATTAAAAACAGAAACACACAATCTTCCTCAAAACGATACCTGTAAACAGTAGCCGTCTGTGTCGTTATCTTCTCCTCGATAATCTGCAACTTGAATTTGTTGTGCTGAAAAAAAAAAAAAAAACCATCACGTACAGTCAATCTTATTCATTTTACATGCTGGGGACTCCGAAAATAAAATCAATCTGTGCGAGTATTGATGCAACACTGGCGACATCTAGTGGCAATTTGCTGCAAGTACACCTTTGCGCGTCTCCACGCGTTTAGAACACGGCACGCCTGACCCTGCTGCTCTTACTGAAGTGAGGAATCCGCATGCAGCACCCGGAGGGTTAACGACACACTGATCTCAGAAGTATCGCATTTGAACCCGAGTCCTGGTACCTTGAACAGCTCCAGCAGCTCCCCCCTGGTCACTTCCAGCCTCTCGAACGGCCGTCTCTCTCGGATTATCCGAGTGCACAGATCTTGCAGTGCTGGGAGGTCATTGTTGGACAGCGAGCTGGTCCGGGGGCAGGGGGGGGGGGATAAATCAAAACAAAACTGAAAACAATGGTTTATTATAAACAGAAGAGACACCTGCACACCTACTGTGATAGCAAAACAGAGAGAGAGAAAGAGAGAGAGGGAGAAAGAGAGATACAGAAAGAGCGAGAGAGATCAGAGAGACAGGCAGACAGACACACAGGCAGCTCACCTGGAGTCCAGGTGCATGTCGTAGAAGAAGCCGCTGTCAGTGCTGGGGCCATGGCAGAGAGACCCCCGATACAAACTCTCCATCGCTGAGCCCAGAACATGAGCGCTGGAGTGCCAGAACACCTAGAGAGAGAGAGAGAGAGAGACTGATTCAAACACTCCATCACTGAACCCACAACATGAGCGCTGGAGAGCCAGAGAGAGAGAGAGAGACACTGATTCAAACACTCCATCACTGAACCCACAACATGAGCGCTGGAGTGCCAGAACACCTAGAGAGAGACTGATTCAAACACTCCATCACTGAACCCACAACATGAGCGCTGGAGTGCCAGAACACCTAGAGAGAGACTGATTCAAACACTCCATCACTGAACCCACAACATGAGCGCTGGAGTGCCAGAACACCTAGAGAGAGAGAGACACTGATTCAAACACTCCATCACTGAACCCACAACATGAGCGCTGGAGTGCCAGAACACCTAGAGAGAGAGAGACACTGATTCAAACACTCCATCACTGAACCCACAACATGAGCGCTGGAGTGCCAGAACAGAGAGAGAGAGAGACTGATTCAAACACTCCATCACTGAACCCACAACATGAGCGCTGGAGTGCCAGAACACCTAGAGAGAGAGAGACTGATTCAAACACTCCATCACTGAACCCACAACATGAGCGCTGGAGTGCCAGAACACCTAGAGAGAGAGAGACTGATTCAAACACTCCATCACTGAACCCACAACATGAGCGCTGGAGTGCCAGAACACCTAGAGAGAGAGAGACACTGATTCAAACACTCCATCACTGAACCCACAACATGAGCGCTGGAGTGCCAGAACACCTAGAGAGAGAGAGACACTGATTCAAACACTCCATCACTGAACCCACAACATGAGCGCTGGAGTGCCAGAACAGAGAGAGAGAGAGACACTGATTCAAACACTCCATCACTGAACCCACAACATGAGCGCTGGAGAGAAGAAGAGAGAGAGAGAGAGACACTGATTCAAACACTCCATCACTGAACCCACAACATGAGCGCTGGAGTGCCAGAACACCTAGAGAGAGAGAGACACTGATTCAAACACTCCATCACTGAACCCACAACATGAGCGCTGGAGTGCCAGAACACCTAGAGAGAGAGAGACTGATTCAAACACTCCATCACTGAACCCACAACATGAGCGCTGGAGAGCCAGAACACCGAGAGAGAGAGAGACACTGATTCAAACACTCCATCACTGAACCCACAACATGAGCGCTGGAGTGCCAGAACACCTAGAGAGAGACTGATTCAAACACTCCATCACTGAACCCACAACATGAGCGCTGGAGTGCCAGAACACCTAGAGAGAGAGAGACACTGATTCAAACACTCCATCACTGAACCCACAACATGAGCGCTGGAGTGCCAGAACACCTAGAGAGAGACTGATTCAAACACTCCATCACTGAACCCACAACATGAGCGCTGGAGAGAAGAGAGAGAGAGAGAGAGGTTGCACACAAACACATACGTACCCCTTTTCCTTCAGTGCTGTCGAACCCCAGGATCTCCAGGGTGCCGTCCTGTTCCAGGGGTCTCCCCAAATCCCAGAGCACCCCGTTCACCCGAGCAACCACGGCCCCGTCAACTAGACTGCGACTGCAGAGACACGGAGACACACGCAGAGACAGAGAGAGAGACACATAGAGAGAGACACACACATACACAGAGACACACAAGCAATCATGTCAGTGACACCAAGCATTTTTTCTAAAAGTCAATTTTCTGACAGTTTTTAAAAAGATGGAAAAATAATTGTTGTTTTTAGATATGCAAATATATTTTTCATTTAAATAATTTTTTTCATTCCCCCCCCTCCCCCACCCCCCAATATGAGGGTCCCATCCCTGAAAGGGCTGATTGAATCTGGCCCCGTGTCTCCCAGTATTCCCAGTTCCTACCCGAGCCTCGCTGCCAGCTCCAGTGGGCTGGTTTTCCAGGCCTGTGCGTGGAGCTCTCTGCCGTCGGGCAGGGAGACCCGGATGGGCTTGCTGTCCCTCTGAGCCCTCTCCTCCAGCTGGGCAGAGCGCTGGGACTGGAGCTGCAGGAACAGAGCCAGCCTCTCAGAGACCAGCGAGGGCAGAGGGACCTGCACAGGGGGAGAGAAGAGAGAGGGATGAGACACAGGAGAGAGGAGAGAGATGGGTGAGACACAGGAGAGAGGAGAGAGAGGTGAGACAGAGGAGAGAGGAGAGGGTGAGAGAAGAGCGAGGGGTGAGACACAGAGGAGAGGGTGAGACAAAGGAGAGAGAGGGGTGAGACAGGAGAGAAGCAAGGGGTGAGACACACTTAGAGAGGAGGTGTGAGAGAGATGAGAGAGGGAGACACAGAGACTCACAGGTGGAAAGGGAGACAGGCTCACAGAGAGGAGAGGGTGAGAAACACTCAGAGGAGAGAGAGACAGACTCACAGAGGAGAGAGGGTGAGACTCAGGACAGAGTCAGCCTCTCTGAGACCACACAGAAGGGAGAGGAGAGAGGAGGAGAGGCACACAGGCACCAGCAACACAGCAAATTACTGAACGAAATGATCAGACCAGAAAGAAGCAACGTTGGGATTTGGTGCTGTCAGCAGATCACTGCCGGGACCCGCTGCACGCTAGCCAGCACCGCGGAGGCATCGCTGTTAGACGCGCATGGTGCACAGAGAGAGTTGCAATACCCGCAGCTCAGCGCCAGCACCGCGGAGGCATCGCTGTTAGACGCGCATGGTGCACAGAGAGAGTTGCAATACCCGCAGCTCAGCGCCAGCACCGCGGAGGCATCGCTGTTAGACGCGCATGGTGCACAGAGAGAGTTGCAATACCCGCAGCTCAGCGCCAGCACCGCGGAGGCATCGCTGTTAGACGCGCATGGTGCACAGAGACAGTTGCAATACCCGCAGCTCAGCGCCAGCACCGCGGAGGCATCGCTGTTAGACGCGCATGGTGCACAGAGACAGTTGCAATACCCGCAGCTCAGCGCCAGCACCGCGGAGGCATCGCTGTTAGACGCGCATGGTGCACAGAGACAGTTGCAATACCCGCAGCTCAGCGCCAGCACCGCGGAGGCATCGCTGTTAGACGCGCATGGTGCACAGAGAGAGTTGCAATACCCGCAGCTCAGCGCCAGCACCGCGGAGGCATCGCTGTTAGACGCGCATGGTGCACAGAGAGAGTTGCAATACCCGCAGCTCAGCGCCAGCACCGCGGAGGCATCGCTGTTAGACGCGCATGGTGCACAGAGAGAGTTGCAATACCCGCAGCTCAGCGCCAGCACCGCGGAGGCATCGCTGTTAGACGCGCATGGTGCACAGAGACAGTTGCAATACCCGCAGCTCAGCGCCAGCACCGCGGAGGCATCGCTGTTAGACGCGCATGGTGCACAGAGAGAGTTGCAATACCCGCAGCTCAGCGCCAGCACCGCGGAGGCATCGCTGTTAGACGCGCATGGTGCACAGAGAGAGTTGCAATACCCGCAGCTCAGCGCCAGCACCGCGGAGGCATCGCTGTTAGACGCGCATGGTGCACAGAGAGAGTTGCAATACCCGCAGCTCAGCGCCAGCACCGCGGAGGCATCGCTGTTAGACGCGCATGGTGCACAGAGAGAGTTGCAATACCCGCAGCTCAGCGCCAGCACCGCGGAGGCATCGCTGTTAGACGCGCATGGTGCACAGAGAGAGTTGCAATACCCGCAGCTCAGCGCCAGCACCGCGGAGGCATCGCTGTTAGACGCGCATGGTGCACAGAGACAGTTGCAATACCCGCAGCTCAGCGCCAGCACCGCGGAGGCATCGCTGTTAGACGCGCATGGTGCACAGAGAGAGTTGCAATACCCGCAGCTCAGCGCCAGCACCGCGGAGGCATCGCTGTTAGACGCGCATGGTGCACAGAGAGAGTTGCAATACCCGCAGCTCAGCGCCAGCACCGCGGAGGCATCGCTGTTAGACGCGCATGGTGCACAGAGAGAGTTGCAATACCCGCAGCTCAGCGCCAGCACCGCGGAGGCATCGCTGTTAGACGCGCATGGTGCACAGAGAGAGTTGCAATACCCGCAGCTCAGCGCCAGCACCGCGGAGGCATCGCTGTTAGACGCGCATGGTGCACAGAGACAGTTGCAATACCCGCAGCTCAGCGCCAGCACCGCGGAGGCATCGCTGTTAGACGCGCATGGTGCACAGAGACAGTTGCAATACCCGCAGCTCAGCGCCAGCACCGCGGAGGCATCGCTGTTAGACGCGCATGGTGCACAGAGAGAGTTGCAATACCCGCAGCTCAGCGCCAGCACCGCGGAGGCATCGCTGTTAGACGCGCATGGTGCACAGAGACAGTTGCAATACCCGCAGCTCAGCGCCAGCACCGCGGAGGCATCGCTGTTAGACGCGCATGGTGCACAGAGACAGTTGCAATACCCGCAGCTCAGCGCCAGCACCGCGGAGGCATCGCTGTTAGACGCGCATGGTGCACAGAGACAGTTGCAATACCCGCAGCTCAGCGCCAGCACCGCGGAGGCATCGCTGTTAGACGCGCATGGTGCACAGAGACAGTTGCAATACCCGCAGCTCAGCGCCAGCACCGCGGAGGCATCGCTGTTAGACGCGCATGGTGCACAGAGACAGTTGCAATACCCGCAGCTCAGCGCCAGCACCGCGGAGGCATCGCTGTTAGACGCGCATGGTGCACAGAGAGACAGTTGCAATACCCGCAGCTCAGCGCCAGCACCGCGGAGGCATCGCTGTTAGACGCGCATGGTGCACAGAGAGAGTTGCAATACCCGCAGCTCAGCGCCAGCACCGCGGAGGCATCGCTGTTAGACGCGCATGGTGCACAGAGACAGTTGCAATACCCGCAGCTCAGCGCCAGCACCGCGGAGGCATCGCTGTTAGACGCGCATGGTGCACAGAGAGAGTTGCAATACCCGCAGCTCAGCGCCAGCACCGCGGAGGCATCGCTGTTAGACGCGCATGGTGCACAGAGACAGTTGCAATACCCGCAGCTCAGCGCCAGCACCGCGGAGGCATCGCTGTTAGACGCGCATGGTGCACAGAGACAGTTGCAATACCCGCAGCTCAGCGCCAGCACCGCGGAGGCATCGCTGTTAGACGCGCATGGTGCACAGAGAGAGTTGCAATACCCGCAGCTCAGCGCCAGCACCGCGGAGGCATCGCTGTTAGACGCGCGCACAGAGAGAGTTGCAATACCCGCATCGCTGTTAGACGCGCATGGTGCACAGAGACAGTTGCAATACCCGCAGCTCAGCGCCAGCACCGCGGAGGCATCGCTGTTAGACGCGCATGGTGCACAGAGAGAGTTGCAATACCCGCAGCTCAGCGCCAGCACCGCGGAGGCATCGCTGTTAGACGCGCATGGTGCACAGAGAGAGTTGCAATACCCGCAGCTCAGCGCCAGCACCGCGGAGGCATCGCTGTTAGACGCGCACGGTGCACAGAGACAGTTGCAATACCTGCCCGTAAGACCTGCAGCTCAGCGCAGCCGCCCCGCCGAGCGCTCTCACTGCGGGGATCATGGCGCTGGGACCGGTCCTGCTCCGGTATTACCCGCGCCGGCTCAGCGTAAATGCAAACAGCAGCTCCGGTTCTCACTGCGGGTTTAATCTGTATCTCTGACCAGCGCGTCGGGCTGCAGGACACCGGAAAGAGGGGGACCGGAAAGAGGGCGCTGCTTGAGCGCGGTGTTACAGAGAAAAGCGTCCCCTGCGTTATTCTTCTTAAAACGACACCCACAGATTATCTGGCCCGCGTGTGTAACCCCGGCGCAGAAGAAGCTGGCTTCGCTGCTACTGGCTTTTTTCCTGCGGTCATATTTCTAGAAATAAAGTCTAGCATGACCTAACATTTTAGGATTGAGACAACAAACAAACAAACAACTATTAACATCATGTCATAAAAAAGCTACAAAATGATATTGCAAAAAAATAAAAAATAAATAAAGTCTCCCAAAAGGAAGCTGCGACAGCAATTCAGTGTTTCCTGTCAGATCTCCAAATGTCACTTTTTTCAAAGTCAGTTTTTACCGTTAAGTATCTTGAAAACTAAACAAAGCGTTGTGTGTGCAATTCAATATGAGAACAAGGGAACATTATTCAGCAGCTTTCACTGGACTCTATGAAGCTGAGGGAGTTCATTCTATATAGAGGGGGTGCAATTCAATATGAGAACAAGGGAACATTATTCAGCAGCTTTCACTGGACTCTATGAAGCTGAGGGAGTTCATTCTATATAGAGGGGGTGCAATTCAATATGAGAACAAGGGAACATTATTCAGCAGCTTTCACTGGACTCTATGAAGCTGAGGGAGTTCATTCTATATAGAGGGGGTGCAATTCAATATGAGAACAAGGGAACATTATTCAGCAGCTTTCACTGGACTCTATGAAGCTGAGGGAGTTCATTCTATATAGAGGGGGTGCAATTCAATATGAGAACAAGGGAACATTATTCAGCAGCTTTCACTGGACTCTATGAAGCTGAGGGAGTTCATTCTATATAGAGGGGGTGCAATTCAATATGATAACAAGGGAACATTATTCAGCAGCTTTCACTGGACTCTATGAAGCTGAGGGAGTTCATTCTATATAGAGGGGGTGCAATTCAATATGTTAACAAGGGAACATTATTCAGCAGCTTTCACTGGACTCTATGAAGCTGAGGGAGTTCATTCTATATAGAGGGGGTGCAATTCAATATGAGAACAAGGGAACATTATTCAGCAGCTTTCACTGGACTCTATGAAGCTGAGGGAGTTCATTCTATATAGAGGGGGTGCAATTCAATATGTTAACAAGGGAACATTATTCAGCAGCTTTCACTGGACTCTATGAAGCTGAGGGAGTTCATTCTATATAGAGGGGGTGCAATTCAATATGTTAACAAGGGAACATTATTCAGCAGCTTTCACTGGACTCTATGAAGCTGAGGGAGTTCATTCTATATAGAGGGGGTGCAATTCAATATGAGAACAAGGGAACATTATTCAGCAGCTTTCACTGGACTCTATGAAGCTGAGGGAGTTCATTCTATATAGAGGGGGTGCAATTCAATATGTTAACAAGGGAACATTATTCAGCAGCTTTCACTGGACTCTATGAAGCTGAGGGAGTTCATTCTATATAGAGGGGGTGCAATTCAATATGTTAACAAGGGAACATTATTCAGCAGCTTTCACTGGACTCTATGAAGCTGAGGGAGTTCATTCTATATAGAGGGGGTGCAATTCAATATGAGAACAAGGGAACATTATTCAGCAGCTTTCACTGGACTCTATGAAGCTGAGGGAGTTCATTCTATATAGAGGGGGTGCAATTCAATATGTTAACAAGGGAACATTATTCAGCAGCTTTCACTGGACTCTATGAAGCTGAGGGAGTTCATTCTATATAGAGGGGGTGCAATTCAATATGTTAACAAGGGAACATTATTCAGCAGCTTTCACTGGACTCTATGAAGCTGAGGGAGTTCATTCTATATAGAGGGGGTGCAATTCAATATGAGAACAAGGGAACATTATTCAGCAGCTTTCACTGGACTCTATGAAGCTGAGGGAGTTCATTCTATATAGAGGGGGTGCAATTCAATATGTTAACAAGGGAACATTATTCAGCAGCTTTCACTGGACTCTATGAAGCTGAGGGAGTTCATTCTATATAGAGGGGGTGCAATTCAATATGTTAACAAGGGAACATTATTCAGCAGCTTTCACTGGACTCTATGAAGCTGAGGGAGTTCATTCTATATAGAGGGGGTGCAATTCAATATGTTAACAAGGGAACATTATTCAGCAGCTTTCACTGGACTCTATGAAGCTGAGGGAGTTCATTCTATATAGAGGGGGTGCAATTCAATATGAGAACAAGGGAACATTATTCAGCAGCTTTCACTGGACTCTATGAAGCTGAGGGAGTTCATTCTATATAGAGGGGGTGCAATTCAATATGATAACAAGGGAACATTATTCAGCAGCTTTCACTGGACTCTATGAAGCTGAGGGAGTTCATTCTATATAGAGGGGGTGCAATTCAATATGTTAACAAGGGAACATTATTCAGCAGCTTTCACTGGACTCTATGAAGCTGAGGGAGTTCATTCTATATAGAGGGGGTGCAATTCAATATGTTAACAAGGGAACATTATTCAGCAGCTTTCACTGGACTCTATGAAGCTGAGGGAGTTCATTCTATATAGAGGGGGTGCAATTCAATATGTTAACAAGGGAACATTATTCAGCAGCTTTCACTGGACTCTATGAAGCTGAGGGAGTTCATTCTATATAGAGGGGGTGCAATTCAATATGATAACAAGGGAACATTATTCAGCAGCTTTCACTGGACTCTATGAAGCTGAGGGAGTTCATTCTATATAGAGGGGGTGCAATTCAATATGATAACAAGGGAACATTATTCAGCAGCTTTCACTGGACTCTATGAAGCTGAGGGAGTTCATTCTATATAGAGGGGGTGCAATTCAATATGTTAACAAGGGAACATTATTCAGCAGCTTTCACTGGACTCTATGAAGCTGAGGGAGTTCATTCTATATAGAGGGGGTGCAATTCAATATGAGAACAAGGGAACATTATTCAGCAGCTTTCACTGGACTCTATGAAGCTGAGGGAGTTCATTCTATATAGAGGGGGTGCAATTCAATATGTTAACAAGGGAACATTATTCAGCAGCTTTCACTGGACTCTATGAAGCTGAGGGAGTTCATTCTATATAGAGGGGGTGCAATTCAATATGTTAACAAGGGAACATTATTCAGCAGCTTTCACTGGACTCTATGAAGCTGAGGGAGTTCATTCTATATAGAGGGGGTGCAATTCAATATGTTAACAAGGGAACATTATTCAGCAGCTTTCACTGGACTCTATGAAGCTGAGGGAGTTCATTCTATATAGAGGGGGTGCAATTCAATATGAGAACAAGGGAACATTATTCAGCAGCTTTCACTGGACTCTATGAAGCTGAGGGAGTTCATTCTATATAGAGGGGGTGCAATTCAATATGAGAACAAGGGAACATTATTCAGCAGCTTTCACTGGACTCTATGAAGCTGAGGGAGTTCATTCTATATAGAGGGGGTGCAATTCAATATGTTAACAAGGGAACATTATTCAGCAGCTTTCACTGGACTCTATGAAGCTGAGGGAGTTCATTCTATATAGAGGGGGTGCAATTCAATATGAGAACAAGGGAACATTATTCAGCAGCTTTCACTGGACTCTATGA
>NC_054584.1:391081-416081 GCF_017654505.1 Polyodon spathula
GTGAATGGTGAACCAGCCCCGATCCACACCAGCGAGCCTCGCCCTGACTGCCAGTCCCTGATTTCTGCGGAGACCTCCAGCACAATAATAAAATGAATCTGTTTGTAACTCTGATGTTCCACAGCACATGTCTATTAAAAATACCCCTCCACCCCCTGAAAACAAGTGGTACAGTGGACACCCCCACCCCTGAATGCAAAGTGGTATAGTCTGCTACAGGAAGGCTCTACCTTGTCCTCAGATGCCTGGAGGGACTTCAATGATTGGTCGAATCCTCTCAGCTGTTCCTCATACATCCTGGCTTTGCTGTTAGTGGATCACATGACGTGCAAGATGATGATGATGGAGGAGGAGGAGGCGTTTAGATGAGGGGGGTGGGGGGGGGGCAGGACATGGGTCAATGTTCAAAACGCAGCATGCAATGAGACAGGGAGAAGGGAGAAAATCAAATAAAAAAAAAAATCACACACACGCATGTTGATGATGTTATAAACTGGCTTTCATCAGAATAACCAGGCTCCCTGAATGAATAGCATCCTAGTTCATATTGTATTCTAGCAGTGTTATTATTATACACAGCATCCTAGTTCATATTGTATTCTAGCAGTGTTATTATTATACACGGCATCCTAGTTCATATTGTATTCTAGCAGTGTTATTATTATACACAGCATCCTAGTTCATATTGTATTCTAGCAGTGTTATTATTATACACAGCATCCTAGTTCATATTGGATTCTAGCAGTGTTATTATTATACACAGCATCCTAGTTCATATTGGATTCTAGCAGTGTTATTATTATACACGGCATCCTAGTTCATATTGGATTCTAGCAGTGTTATTATTATACACGGCATCCTAGTTCATATTGTATTCTAGCAGTGTTATTATTATACACGGCATCCTAGTTCATATTGTATTCTAGCAGTGTTATTATTATACACGGCATCCTAGTTCATATTGTATTCTAGCAGTGTTATTATTATACACAGCATCCTAGTTCATATTGTATTCTAGCAGTGTTATTATTATACACGGCATCCTAGTTCATATTGTATTCTAGCAGTGTTATTATTATACACGGCATCCTAGTTCATATTGTATTCTAGCAGTGTTATTATTATACACGGCATCCTAGTTCAGTGTTATTATTGGCATTCTAGCAGTGTTATTATTATACACAGCATCCTAGTTCATATTGTATTCTAGCAGTTATTATTATACACAGCATCCTAGTTCATATTGTATTCTAGCAGTGTTATTATTATACACGGCATCCTAGTTCAGTGTTATATTGTATTCTAGCAGTGTTATCAATATTTATACATGAAGTTCATATTGGATTCTGCATTGTAACCCTGCGCTGCCCTGTAACACCTGTGTGAGTCGCCTGGGGTAGGAGTAAGGGGAGAGGGGTAGGGGGGAGATGGGAGAGGGGTAGGGGGGAGATGGGAGAGGGTGCTGGTGCAATACTCACGATTCAGCCACCTCAGCTCTCTCCTCAGTGCGCTCCAAATCACCCTCAATGATCACAAGCTTACGGGCCACCTGGACAGAGAGAGGAGAGAGGAGAGGAAAGAGAGAGGGGCAATCAGAACTTGGGCTACAGCGACACACTTCCGTCACGACACACGCGACGTGCCGCTTGCTTGTCTCTCCTCAGTGCGCTCCCCTCCGCCTCACCTCCTCATACTTGCGGTCGGCCTCCTCTGCGATGTGCTTGGCCTCTTTCAGCTGGATCTCCTGCAGCTCCATCTTCTCCTCGTCCTTCAGGGCGCGATTCTCAATCACCTTCATACCCCTGAGAGAGAGAGAGAGAGAGAGAGAGAGAGAGAGAGAGAGAGAGAGAGAGAGAGCGAGTTAAAATACAAACACAGACAAGAGACACACACACTCCCAGTACACCCAGCCTGGTTCTCAATCACCTTCATACCCCTGAGAGAGAGAGAGAGAGAGAGGGGGGCGAGTTAAAATACAAACACAGACAAGAGACACACACACTCCCAGTACACCCAGCCTGGTTCTCAATCACCTTCAGGAGAGAGAGAGAGAGAGAGAGAGAGAGAGAGAGAGAGAGAGAGAGAGAGAGAGAGAGAGAGAGAGAGAGAGAGAGAGAGCAGACGTGGGGAGAGAGCAGCAGGGCGAGTTAAAATACAAACACAGACAAGAGACACACACACTCCCAGTACACCCAGCCTGGTTCTCAATCACCTTCATATCATATCCCTGAGAGAGAGAGACTGACACACACACACACACACACACAGAGAAAGGGACACACTGACCTCTCGCTCTCGTCCGCTACCTTCTCTGCCTCCTCCAGTTTCTGCAGCGCTGTGGCGAGGCGCTCCTGGGCTCGGTCCAGCTCCTCCTCTACCAGCTGAATGCGCCGATTCAGAGAGGCAACCTCAGCCTCAGCCTGAAGGGGGGGGGGGGAGAGACACGTCAATATACAGGTGTGGGGGGGCGGGGTCACACCAATATACAGGTGTGTGCGAGTGTGTGTGCGTCAACCGGGTCAAGACCGACCGTCTACTGCGAGGGGGGGCTGAATCCCAAAATAAAAACAGAACCGGCAAAGCACGTCTAGTGGAGCACCTGCAGGTCACTGGGAGCAATCCGTCCCAAAATGAGACAGCTGTCCAGCAACCGAGGGTCCCACTGACTTGCATGAAACAGCAGCAAAGCTGTGGAGCGGAACGCAAAAATATCACAGACTCCAAACTCACGCAGATCTAGCCCCCAGGCACCAGTTTCAGCAAACAAGCAATCTTTTCTTTTTTTTTTACCCAGGACTGGGTGCAGCAGCAGCAGCAGCAGGGCTAGTGTGAGTTTCTAACCCTGCTCAAACTCCTGCCTCCTGATCATTGCAATATTAATAATAATAGACTTCATTGAGGGGAGCTCTGAACCCCAGGACTGGGTGCAGCAGCAGCAGGGCTAGTGTGAGTTTCTAACCCTGCTCAAACTCCTGGCTCCTGATCATTGCAATATTAATAATACTAGACTTCATTGAGGGGAGCTCTGAACCCCAGGACTGGGTGCAGCAGCAGCAGCAGCAGCAGGGCTAGTGTGAGTTTCTAACCCTGCTCAAACTCCTGGCTCCTGATCATTGCAATATTAATAATAATAGACTTCATTGAGGGGAGCTCTGAACCCCAGGACTGGGTGCAGCAGCAGCAGGGCTAGTGTGTGAGTCTCTCTCTCCTCACTGCGCACAGAAGCTGTGTTTCGTGTCTCAACACATCGCTGTCGGCTCGTTTGCTTCAGACCAGTTTTGCAACCTCTGTGGGCTGCAGAGACAGAGGAGCAGAGCGCAGGAAGAAACAAGCACTGCTCCGCCCAGAGGCACAAGAACCAAACACACAAGACAAGGAGAGCGTTTCAAACAAGCACTGCTCCGCCCAGAGGCACGAGAACCAAACACACAAGACAAGGAGAGCGTTTCAAACAAGCACTGCTCCGGCCAGAGGCACGAGAACCAAACACACAAGACAAGGAGAGAGTTTCAAACAAGCACTGCTCCGCCCAGAGGCACGAGAACCAAACACACAAGACAAGGAGACTCCCCTTATATTGTCTGAGCGGATGATTTAGAGCACAGTGTAGCACCAAAACCTCCCTATTATTATTATTATTATTATTATTAATGAGTCATTCAGCAGAGTCTCTTCCAGACCAGGGGGGTGAACTCTGCTTCATCAACTCCTGCTGCTGCTGCAGAGTCTCTTCCAATAGGACCTCGCTTGTTTCACGTCTCGTCCGAAGGACGGAGCACAAGGAGGTGAAGCGACTCGCTCAGACTCTCACACACACACACGCGCACAGGGAGTCTGCTGCAGAGTTTCCAATAGGACTCTGCTTGTTTGCTGTGTGATTCTCCGTGTGTGTGTGTTTGCACAGGGACTCGATGCAGCTTTGCAGGTTCAGTAAGGCACAGGGATTCAATAAACAGCTGCAGGTTTGGAATGATGTAAATCCTACTCAGCTGAACGCAGTTAAAAAAATAGAGAGCGATTACGTTTAATCAGATAATGTTTAATTAATGGTTTGCAAAAAAAAAGCCTATACTTAATGATAAAGGCCCCTCGTGTGTTTGAGAAATGATTGCACCTCTATCACTGACAGCAGTGCCACTTTCTGACACGGGTCAAGATTGGGACGACGTACCACTTTACAACACTGCACCGGTAACAACATACCAGAAAAATGGAGTCTGCAGCTGTAAACGATATTTACTTTCGGGTCAAGTTAAAACAATCCAGCAATTCATCTCTGTGCTTAGAGACAGCAGTTTGAAAAGATTACCACATCCATCTATATCTCTGTCTATCTGTCTCTCTATCTATCTATCTATCTCTATCCATCTGCATCTCTATCTCTATATCTCTCTGTCTATCTATATCTATCCCTCAATCTATATATCCCTCAATCTATATATATATATTTATCTGTATATCTATCAGAGAAGTAAATTAATGTAATATAATTTCTTATTTTTAAACTATCAAACAGCATCATCACAATTCACAGGGGGGGGGGGGGGGGGGGGGGGGGGGGGGGGGGGGGGGGGGGGGGGGGGGGGGGGGGGGGGGGGGGGGGGGGGGGGGGGGTGGGGGGGGTGAAAATAGCGCGGACATGCGCAGTACGCAAAGCAAGGAACATTTTGCGAGGCAGGACAAATTGAGCGCGACACCGGAATGGAACAGCGCGACAGTGTCGCATTGTGAAGAAGAAGCGTCTCGAATCCTCACGACGCGGCCGTTCCACCGATCGACACAATCCGATTAAACACCCCCCCCCCACACAACAGCTTCGGGATTGCGATGCAACCCCCACACAAACACACACAACAGCTTCGGGATTGCGATGCAACCCCCACACAAACACACACAACAGCTTCGGGATTGCGATGCAACCCCCACACAAACACACCCAGCTTCCGATGCAACCCCCCACCCTCCCCGGGATTGCGATGCCCTCCCCTCCCCTCTCCAACAGCTTCGCTGCAACCCTCCTCTCCGTGCGCTGCTCTCGGGGGCGTTGCAAGCGTGCAGAGAGCCGGCCCAGGACTGGCACCGCCGCACCCACAGGGCATGCATGAGAACGAGCAGAACCAAAAGAACCGAGCCGCATCCCGCTCACAAAACACCAGGGCTGTTATTATTCTGATCTGAAACAGACTTCGCGCTACAAAACAAAACGAGTTCATTCAGCATCGGGGTTTTTAATGCAGCAGCAGTCTCGTTTCCACTTCCTAATCGCAGCAGAAGATCGCCTAACTTCCTTTTTTTTGGGGGGGGGGGGGGGGGGGGGGGGGGGTCGTGCTGCAGCGTGTTCCCTGCGTTTAGCAGAAGTAGCGCCACGCCTATAAAATTAATACACACAGATCAGAATTAATCATGAAACTAAAACACACATTGAGCTCTACAAAACCGACTTCAAAAGAGTCAAACAAAACGTCTACGGGTCACACGAGAGACTCCCAAGCGAGTCTTGAATTAAATGAACACCAAATCAATGCATTTCCCACTCCACGTACACGTACACGTTTATCAGCATTACAACTGAAACTGGGAAGCGCAGTGTAAAGCAGACCCGATCAAACAGCGCGACTGCGCTCCGGTACTGGAGGGGCACAGCTCCGCTTCCGCGCACATGCATTATTATTATTATTATTATTATTATTATTATTATTAATTATAATATTTATATTGTGAAGGGGGGTCGGTTACCTGCTCTCTCGCCTGCTTCTCTACTTCCACCTGCCGCTGCAGAGTCTCGGCTCTCTCCTCCGCCTCGTCCGCTTGCTGCTGCAAAACTTTGATTTTTCTCTTGACCGCTTCTATGCTGTTCAGTCCGGCCATGGTTCGTGTCTCTCTCTGTGCGTTTCTCTTTTTTTGAAGTCTGTAATCGAGCTAGTCTTTCCAGTATATCCCCGTGTTTGCGAGCTGTGTGTCCCGCTCTTTGTAAGCCAGATACTTTTTGGTTTTTTTAAAGTGTGAATGCTGCAGAGACACGCCGCTCTGCATTAAGTTTCTGATGATGCCGAAATGTCTTTAATTTCAGTTTTGTGCAGAAGCAGCGCGCTTTCTCTCGGTTTCTCTCTCGGATTGCTGCGCGTTTGTGTTTGATTTGAAGTTTTAAAGTTTTCTCTCTCAATCGCTCCTCGCTACACTTGCATTCCTTCCTTCCTTCCTTTTTTTGGGTCGGGCAGCTTCCTGCCTGCTCCGCCCTGCCCCGGCTTGAACGGATGTGACGTATACCCCCCCCCCCCCGCGATATTTACGCGGATCGCCATCATTTAGCATGCGCGGTATTTCTATGCGCTAACGCGGTATATCGTATTGTATATATTGTCTCGTTTCTTTCGTTTACATGATTGTAAAAAAAAATAACAAGTTTACTAAACAGTTTTTTTCTCCACATTTGAAGAAGGGATTTTGTCAGAAACATCAGAAAAGCTCTCTCTCTCTCTCTCTCTCTCTCTCTCTCTCTCTCTCTCTCTCTCTCTCTCTCTCTCAGGAATGTCAGCCTGCAGGTTTCTTTCGCAGGTTTCCAGACAATGCTGCACCCTCAGAAGTTGTGTCATTGCTTGGATTCGCGCCCGTCCCGTATTGCACAAGAAAGAAGAACACACACACACACACACACACACACACACACATTCATACATACTGGACCTCGACCAGACCACACTGACAGCATGCTGGTGATTAGCTGGGAAGCACTGGCCCCTACTAGCCGTGGAGTGACATCACACCCTAGACTCCTATTGCATAGCATCGTCACCCAGGCCAGGTTTCACTAGCAGCTTGATCAGCCCCAGCGTGTCTAGGCAACAAGCTCAGGTGTGTCTGATTATTAAACTCACAGTGAAACCAGGACTGGATCACACTGCTCCGACAATAACAAAAATGTCAATTCACAGACACTACAATAATGCACGATCTTGAATAATGCGCTTGACGCGGTTGAAGTCTGCAGCCGCGCTGCCTCTGTTGCCCACCAGAGGGCGGTGTTTCCTAGATAATCGAGGAGACACTTTGAACATCCAAAATGAAGCTTTTAATGTCAGGACTGAGTTCAAATCGTGTTTAACGATAGAGTCGCGTTGATGAGAGTTGAGAGTTTTTTAAACTTAGTTTAGCGCTCCAGTAAAGTAAAGACAAAGGGGACAAAGAACAGAAAATAAGAGGCACTTTTTTACACAGAGAATCGTGAGGGTCTGGAACCGACTCCCCAGTAATGCTGTTGAAGCAACACCCTGGGATCCTTCGAGAAGCTGCTTGATGAGATTCTGGGATCAATAAACTACTGCAAACCCAAACAAGCAAGATGGGCCGAATGGGCTCCTCTCGTTTGTAACCCTTTCTTATGTTCTTCAAGGCCTTTGATAATGTAGCGACAAACACAAATGTGACGAGAGCTGTCCTTTTATAGGTGAGCGGGACCGATGTCACGTTGCCCATGCTAGTAAGAGTGGAGAAAGGGTTTGTTTTGCTTCAAAGGGAGAGCCGGCGATGACGTCGGTAGAACTAGGTTAGTCCAAGTGGACTCTCAGACCCGGAGCTCCTTTAAAGAAGCGGAACCAGCGACAGCAATGCTAGCGCTAATAATAGAGGCGAGGTAAGAGGGACGGGTCTTATCGTTCGGGTTGACTCAGCTGTCGTCACGCACTGAGGCTATGGAAAGAGTTTTTTTTGGGGGGGGTCAGATGCTAATTATAAAGCTCTCTGTGGAGTCTTCTTTCCCAAACAAAGGCAGGAGCGCTGCTCCGGCTCCTAATGGATTCGGTAACAATGTGAAACGGGCTGGGCTGTGCGCGTCTTCGCGTTGGAGAGCGTGTGTCAGCTCGTGTCGTTAAGTGACCCTCGCACAAAATAAAGATGCAAGTCGGCCTGGTATTGTGTTTACACGGCTGTGGTCCTGCTATACAGTTTTATAATTTTTATTTTTTTATTTTTTGCACGGGTTTGCGTGTCCTATTCACTCCTACACGGCCGTATCTATTATAACACAGCAGCTCTCGCTTCAGAAACACTGAAATAAACTTTATAAGTTCATATGTCTGTTTGTTTTTGTTCCAGAAATGCCTTTATAAAAGGTTACCCTAGCGGCTAAAAGCACAGGCAAGCATTGCAAAGCACGGTGAAGCAGAGGGAGCCTCGAATCCCACGTCACTCTGACAGAGGACAGGTCGCGCTGACGTGTGATTTATTTAAAAATCAAATACCTCATCGCAGAGGCACGAATCAGCCACGACGGGACGGGAATGCGACTCGGGTGGCATCATTGCTAAATTCTGCGGGAGCGTCGGACAGCTGGGGGGGGGAGTCTGTTCTGTCATTCAATGTAAAGTGTCTCTCTGTGTAGGGGGCAGTGTACAGGGTGTAGTGTACAGGGTGCAGGGTGCAGTGTACAGGGTTTAGGGTGTATGGTTCAAGGTTCATGGTGCAGTGTGCAGTGTGCAGGGTGCAGTGTATACTGTGCAGGGCTCACGGTGTAGGGTGCAGGGTGCAGGGTTTAGGGTGTATGGTTCAAGGTTCATGGTGCAGTGTGCAGTGTGCAGGGTGCAGTGTACAGGATTCACAGTGTAGGGTGCAGTGTATACTGTGCAGGGTTCACGGTGTAGGGTGCAGGGTGCAGGGTTTAGGGTGTATGGTTCAAGGTTCATGGTGCAGTGTGCAGTGTGCAGGGTGCAGTGTGCAGGGTTCACAGTGTAGGGTGCAGTGTATACTGTGCAGGGTTCACGGTGTAGGGTGCAGGGTGCAGTGTACAGGGTTTAGGGTGTATGGTTCAAGGTTCATGGTGCAGTGTGCAGTGTATGCTGTGTAGGATGCAGTGTGCAGGGTGCAGTGTGCAGGGTTCACAGTGTAGGGTGCAGTGTATACTGTGCAGGGTTCACGGTGTAGGGTGCAGGGTGCAGGGTGCTCTTCACTCACATCAGCAGCCTTCTTCTCAGCCAGCTCCAGTTTCTCCTGCGCGTCCTTCAGTGCCTCTGAGTATTTGTCCAGCTCATCCTCTGTCCCTTTCAGCTTCTTCTGCATGGCCAGCAGCTCGTCCTCCAGCTGCACACACACGGGGACAGGGAGACACACAGGGAGACAGGGAGACAGACACACACAGGGACAGGGAGACAGACAGGGAGACACACACACACGGGGACAGGGAGACAGACAGGGAGACACACACACACAGGGACAGGGAGACAGACAGGGAGACACACACACACGGGGACAGGGAGACACACAGGGAGACACACACACACAGGGACAGGGAGACAGACAGGGAGACACACAGACACGGGGACAGGGAGACACACAGGGAGACACACACACACAGGGACAGGGAGACAGACAGGGAGACACACACACACAGGGACAGGGAGACAGACAGGGAGACACACAGACACGGGGACAGGGAGACACACAGACATGGGGACAGGGAGACAGACAGGGAGACAGACATGGGGACAGGGAGACGCAGAGGGAGGAACACATTTAATATCATTGAGACTCCAGTTCATAATTGAAACATCACAAATGCTCTTAATTATTAATGAGTCATTGAGCAGAGAGGCTTTTATCCAGAGCGATTTATAGAGACGGGGGACCTCGTTTGTTTTGCGTCTCGTCCGAAGGACGGAGCACAAGGAGGTGAAGCGACTCGCTCAGGGTCTCACACACGTGCGTGAGGTGTGTCGTCGTGGCCACGGGACCGACTGGACCTAAACTTGAGGACCATAGTTTCTGGGGAAAGAGATTAGCGACCTGGGAGGCTCGGGGCATGGGAGGGGGACCCTACCACCCCGGCCCCCCCACCCCCCCCGGCCCGCCGGTCCTGCCCACCTGCTTGCTCCTGTCCTCGGCTGCTTTCTTGTCTGCCTCTGCCTGCTCCGCACGGTCCAGAGCGCTCTCCTTGTCCAGCTTCAGCATCTGCATCTTCTTCTTGATGGCTTCCATCGCGGCGGGGTGGTGTGTGCGTGTCTGTGCTCCTTGAGAAACGAAAGAACGAGAGAGAGAGAGAGATCTAACCGGCGAGGAGGAGAGACAGGGAGCTTGGGTCTAAAGTGAGAAAAAGCAACCTCTCTCCTGGGCTAGTGTTATTTATACCCTCCCCTCCCAGCCTCCCAGCCTCTCTCTCCCGTCCCAGTCTATGCAGACCCCCCCCCCCTTCCAAAAAGGCGCTAGTGCCGTATTTGGGGAGCGCTGGGGCAGCTGTCCCTTGCTGTCACTCCCACAGCTCACAATGCAAGTCGGGTGCTGTAACTTTGAATGAATGAGTAAATAAGAAGAACTTTCTTCTCTCTTCTTCTTCACAAGGGGGGGTGGGGGTGGGGGGAGGTGGGGGGGAGTAAATAAGAGACCCCCCCCACCCCTCCCCCCCTCCACCCCCCCCTCCAACGAAACTTGTGCAGTCAGTGAACCCAGGCCGAGCAGCAGAGCGCTGTTCGGAGCTGCTAATAAGAGAATGAATCGAGGGTCGCTGAAGATGGTTGGGTCTCGGATCCAGTCCAGTGGAGGAGGCCAGGGTTCTTTCACAGACCCCCTCACAGCCCTCTGCAATCCCCTTGACAATGTCAGCCAAATGACAATTATTAATACCCTGCCCTCGCATTGCCAGCATCCCAGTCATTGCTGCGCAGCAAGTGTTTGTGTGGCATGCTGTCACCAACTCGTCGCCCTGCCCCCAGGGAGGGGGGGAGAGGGGGGGGGGGAGAGGGAGAGGAGGAGAGGGGGAGAGAGGGGGGGGGGGTCCCAAATGAGTTCATTTTTGCTTATACAGCCTTAATGTTTTCTAATGCTTCTCATTGTGTTTGTAATTTTATGTAGTTCATACAGAGCTGATACAGGGTTTCAATAAATGACATGGAGACGTCAATCAAATCCAAACCTTTATTTGTGACGGGCAGCAAAATACCAGAACAGGGTGAGCATGAAAATGAAAGCAACGCGACGATCTGGACACTCTACAGCTCAACACACACACTGCTACACACACACTGCTCCACACACACACTGCTACACACACACTGCTACACACACACTGCTCCACTCACACACTGCTCCACTCACACACACTGCTCACACACACACACACACACTGCTCCACTCACACACTGCTCCACACACACTGCTCCACACACACACACAGCTCCACTCACACACAGCTCGACACACACTGCTCCACACACACACACTCCTCCACTCACACACTGCTCTACACACACACTGCTCCACACACACACAGCTCGACACACACTGCTCCACTCACACACTGCTCCACTCACACACTGCTCCACACACACACAGCTCGACACACACTGCTCCACTCACACACTGCTCCACTCATGCACTGCTCCACACACACACAGCTCAACACACACTGCTCTACACACACACTGCTCTACACACACACTGCTCTACACACACACTGCTGCACTCACACACAGCTCCACTCACACACTGCTCCACTCGCAGGCTTGTTCTTTACCTCCCTGCTCTGTTGTCAGTGCGCTGGGTTTGCTTGCTGTCTGCGCCGCGGTGCTGTAGGAATATGTCTGATATTTAGTTGGTTTTTGAATAAAACAACCTAATATCAAACATATCAGACAGAACCAGGCCGGTCTGTGAGAGCCCACAGAGCGAGGAGAGGAGCAGCCCTGCGAAAAAACAAAGAGAGGAGACTGAGCCTCACAGCGCAGTGTGAGCAAGCACGGGGACAGCACGGGGACACACCGACAAGCACGGGGACAGCACGGGGACACACCGACAAGCACAGGACAGCACGGGGACACACCGGCAAGCACAGGACAGCACGGGGACACACCGGCAAGCACAGGGACAGCACGGGGACACACCGGCAAGCACAGGGACAGCACGGGAACACACCGGCAAGCACAGGGACAGCACGGGGACACACCGGCAAGCACAGGACAGCACGGGGACACACCGGCAAGCACAGGGACAGCACGGGAACACACCGGCACAGAGAGGGATGGGAAAGCATAGGGAAGCATTGTAAAGCACAGAGAGGTCTGGTAAAGCATAGGGAAGCATTGTAAAGCACAGAGAGGGATGGGAAAGCATAGGGAAGCATTGTAAAGCACAGAGAGGTCTGGTAAAGCATAGGGAAGCATTGTAAAGCACAGAGAGGTCTGGTAAAGCATAGGGAAGCATTGTAAAGCACAGAGAGGTCTGGTAAAGCATAGGGAAGCATTGTAAAGCACAGAGAGGTCTGGTAAAGCACAGGGAAGCATTGTAAAGCACAGAGAGGTCTGGTAAAGCATATTAATAAAACCAAACCCTGGTAAACCCCTCTCAGTGTATAATATAACCAGCGCAAATTAAAATCTTTTACAAGCGTCGGCTGAAACAGAGAGGCGGGCTGTACTGTACCCGAGAAACACTGGTGTTGCTTTCTTTCTTGAGTGAGGGAGTGGAGCCGGACTGCCAGGGACCCTCCCGAACGACACAGACTGGCACGGAGAAGATTGCGGTACTGCGAGAACAGAGCGGGCTGCGTCCGGAAGCGAAAGGGTTAAATCAACTCATCTGAAAAAGGGTTTGAAACGTTTCTTGCAGCAGTTTTTAGGAAATCCCCCAGATACTGAAAAGGTTAAACAGATTTAAAAAAAAAAATGTGTGTGGTTTTTTTTTTTTTTTTTTTTTTTTTAGTTCACTGTACGGAACTGAAAAACAGCAGCACACACGTCAGCCTTAATCAGAATTTTAAAACTATGAAAAACTGAGTCACGCAGAGCAGCGTTTGGGCTCCAGTGCTTTCATCAGTGTTACTGAAACTAAACTGAGTCAAGCAGAGCAGCGTCTGGGCTCCAGTGCCTTCATCAGTGTTACTGAAACTAAACTGAGTCAAGCAGAGCAGCGTTTGGGCTCCAGTGCCTTCATCAGTGTTACTGAAACTAAACTGAGTCAAGCAGAGCAGCGTTTGGGCTCCAGTGTCTTCATCAGTGTTACTGAAACTAAACTGAGTCAAGCAGAGCAGCGTTTGGGCTCCAGTGCCTTCATCAGTGTTACTGAAACTAAACTGAGTCAAGCAGAGCAGCGTCTGGGCTCCAGTGCCTTCATCAGTGTTACTGAAACTAAACTGAGTCAAGCAGAGCAGCGTTTGGGCTCTAGTGCCTTCATCAGTGTTACTGAAACTAAACTGAGTGAAGCAGAGCAGCGGCTGGGCTCCAGTGCCTTCATCAGTGTCTGTGAAAACCAGACTCAGAAGTTTTAATCTGAAAGTTTTTTAATTTAAAAGTCTTACCTGCCGTTCTCAGCTCTGCAGGATGGTCGCTCAGTCAGTCTGTGATCCGCGCTGGCCTCGCTGTGTGTGTGTGTGTCAGAGACTCTCTCTGTGTGACAGTACCCCCCTCCAGTCCCCATATTTATACAGAGCCCAGCAGAATCCCCCCCCCACAATGAACTCAGACCACAGCACATGGTCCCGTTCCCACTAATTAACTGAGATATTGATCCAGCAGCCCCTCTGGCTTGCACTTATAACACATTTATTGGATCAATATTAATATCTTGATTGATTTATTGATCCTGTCTGTTTTTTTTAGCCCCCAGTCTGGGACTGGTTATCTAAACTCTTCATTACTGAAACCGTGGGGCGTTGTTCGCGGTTGCTATGACGACGGTCTCTTCTGACAGAGATTGAAACGGACAGAAGCGGCGCTCCGTGGTAGATGAGTTTTCGGGGAGTGCGGTTTGCTCCAGTCAGTCCCTGTCAATACATCGACATTGACAGTGCCCGGGGCAGGGACGGGCAAGGTTAACGAGGGAGGCCGGTCTAATGAGGGAACATCGCAAACGAGGACGCGTACAGAGATGGGCCGTGAAGGACAAAGTGTGCATGAAACTAACGACCCCTGTGTTCACTCACTTTATTCAATCGTTAAGGCAATGCCAATTAACTCCCTTATAAAAGTTTACATACCACAGTGCAGCAAAGCACAGTGGAAGCATGAGCAAGCATAGGGAAGCATTGTAAAGCACAGAGAGGTCTGGTAAAGCATAGGGAAGCATTGTAAAGCACAGAGAGGTCTGGTAAAGCATAGGGAAGCATTGTAAAGCACAGAGAGGTCTGGTAAAGCATAGGGAAGCATTGTAAAGCACAGAGAGGTCTGGTAAAGCATAGGGAAGCATTGTAAAGCACACAGAGAGGTCTGGTAAAGCATAGGGAAGCATTGTAAAGCACAGAGAGGTCTGGTAAAGCATAGGGAAGCATTGTAAAGCACAGAGAGGTCTGGTAAAGCATAGGGAAGCATTGTAAAGCACAGAGAGGTCTGGTAAAGCATAGGGAAGCATTGTAAAGCACAGAGAGGTCTGGTAAAGCATAGGGAAGCATTGTAAAGCACAGAGAGGTCTGGTAAAGCATAGGGAAGCATTGTAAAGCACAGAGAGGTCTGGTAAAGCACAGGGAAGCATTGTAAAGCACAGAGAGGTCTGGTAAAGCATAGGGAAGCATTGTAAAGCACAGAGAGGTCTGGTAAAGCATAGGGAAGCATTGTAAAGCACAGAGAGGTCTGGTAAAGCATAGGGAAGCATTGTAAAGCACAGAGAGGTCTGGTAAAGCATAGGGAAGCATTGTAAAGCACAGAGAGGTCTGGTAAAGCACTGGGAAGCATTGTAAAGCACAGAGAGGTACAGTGCTGACAGGTTCTAAGGCATGCTTTAAATATAATTGTAAAAGAGTAACCGCAAGGGAAGCATTGTCCACAGAGAGGCGTAGTAAAGCATAGGGAAGCATTGTAAAGCACAGAAAGGTCTGGTAAAGCATAGGGCAGCGTTGTAAAGCACAGAGCGTCTCTGTAAAGCTTGAAGCATTGTAAAGCTGCAGAGGGTGTGGTAAAGCATAGGGAAGCCTGTAAAGCACACACACAGCCGATGATGTTGCTTTCAACGCACAGCACCTCTAAAGGCTGAGTTTGGTAAAGCACAGAGAGGTCGCTTTAAAAGAGGGAAGCATTGTAAAGCACAGAGAGGTTTAAAGGGTTTTTTTTTTTTTTTTATTAAACCCAGTCCATCATATATATATATATTTTAAAAGCACATCAGCTGTATCAGTTAAAGCTAGGGAAGACTTGCGCTGGTCTGCGATTTCAAATGAATGAATGAATAACTAAAGCCACCGCGCTGCAGCTGGTCCCTCACAGGCAGGTGCGACACGATGCAACGCCCTCTGGCAGCGAGAAGCTCCTGAATCGCAGTTATCAGTTCCTGGTCACTCAGAAAGGCAATCATCATAAAAGTGTTGCGCAAAGGGCATTTCGCATCTCGTTTTATGGAAGTATTGCCCGGACTCCATGCAGTTTATGCACGGATGTAAACTCCCTTATAAAAGTTCCACTGTCGTAAATTTGCTCTGGAATTCAGCATGTTTGACCTCTGCTTACCTTGTTTGTTTAATACAGTGCTGACAGGTTCTAAGGGGCTGCTTTAAATATAATTGTAAAAGAGTAACCGCAACGCCTGGTCCGTCCACTAGATGGCGTAGTCTCTTCTATATATATGAGACCGAGCACACAAAAGTTTTTAGCGCTTCCGCGCACGTTTAATAATGTGCGTCTCTGTGGTTCTTGTTGCCCTGCAGGCTGCCGGGTTGTTTTTGCACGACCTCAAAGCACACACACAGCCGATGATGTTGCTTTCAACGCACAGCACCTCTAAAGGCTGAGTTTGGTACTGCACACTGACCTCGCTTTAAAAGACGAAGCGCCTAATTAACAACGAGTTTTCTGGGTTTTTTTTTTTTTTTTATTAAACCCAGTCCATCATATATATATATTTTAAAAGCCACATCAGCTGTATCAGTTAAATCTCCCTTGACTTGCGCTGGTCTGCGATTTCAAATGAATGAATGAATAACTAAAGCCACCGCGCTGCAGCCGGTCCCTCACAGGCAGGTGCGACACGATGCAACGCCCTCTGGCAGCGAGAAGCTCCTGAATCGCAGTTATCAGTTCCTGGTCACTCAGAAAGGCAATCATCATAAAAGTGTTGCGCAAAGGGCATTTCGCATCTCGTTTTATGGAAGTATTGCCCGGACTCCATGCAGTTTATGCACGGATGTAAACTCCCTTATAAAAGTTCCACTGTCGTAAATTTGCTCTGGAATTCAGCATGTTTGACCTCTGCTTACCTTGTTTGTTTAATACGCTTTACCAGACCTCTCTGTGCTTTACCAGACCCCTCTGTGCTTTACAATGCTTCCCTATTCTTTACCAGACCTCTCTGTGCTTTACAATGCTTCCCTGTGCTTTACCAGACCTCTCTGTGCTTTACAATGCTTCCCTATGCTTTACCAGACCTCTCTGTGCTTTACAATGCTTCCCTATGCTTTACCAGACCTCTCTGTGCTTTACAATGCTTCCCTGTGCTTTACCAGACCTCTCTGTGCTTTACAATGCTTCCCTATGCTTTACCAGACCTCTCTGTGCTTTACAATGCTTCTCTGTGCTTTACCAGCCCTCTCTGTGCTTTACAGTGCTTTCACTGTGCTGTATTACACTCTGCTGTGCTGTAACTAAGGGAAGTTTTTCAAAGGTTAATGTCCCTTTGTATTTGTTATGCAAATAGCAGAGCTGGACAGTGTTGTGTAACCATGAGAATCCTGTTTCCTTCACAACGGTGAGGAGGAAACTTTACACAGAACAAAAAAATACCAGAAGGGCGAGTCAGCCGCAAACAACAAGCCTGCCTTCATTGACTTCCTGCTAGTCAGCGTGAAGAATGTGGCAAACATAAATATAGTGCTTAACATAATCCCAATCTACCACCCCTATAGATATATACATATATGAAGTACATTAGTGATTACTTTCTTCTAGAATGAAGTACATTAGTGATTACTTTCTTCTAGAATGAAGTACATTAGTGATTACTTTCTTCTAGAATGAAGTACATTAGTGATTACTTTCTTCTAGAATGAAGTACATTAGTGATTACTTTCTTCTAGAATGAAGTACATTAGTGGTTGGACTTGTAATATGACTGTGCAGCTTTGCCATGGTTACCCGGTATGAGGTGTTGTCTTAGTCTAATCTTTTTGAAAGATTTAAAAAGATTTCTGATGAAGGCGGTGGCTCATTACAGGTAAGCGGGGGGGGGGGGGGGGGGGGGGGGGACAGAACGAAACAGGACATTCGGGTTCACACTGGTGACAAAAACTAAAGCTAAAAATAGATTTGCAGCTCCCTGTCAGCCCGGTCCCGCTGCCTCTCCCTTCAGCTTCTTTATCAACCCTTTCAATCAGTTTAAGGAGATACATTTGCACTGGAAACAGTGACTCCCGCTGCACAGCAGTGTGATCCAGTCCTGCTTTCACTAGGAGTTTAATAATCAGACTCCCGCTGCACAACAGTGTGATCCAGTCCTGGTTTCACTAGGAGTTTAATAATCAGACTCCCGCTGCACAACAGTGTGATCCAGTCCTGCTTTCACTAGGAGTTTAATAATGAGACTCCCGCTGCACAGCAGTGTGATCCAGTCCTGCTTTCACTAGGAGTTTAATAATGAGACTCCCGCTGCACAGCAGTGAGATCCAGTCCTGCTTTCACTAGGAGTTTAATAATCAGACACACCTGAGCTTGTTAGCTAGACACACTGGGGCTGATCAAGCTGGTAGCAGTAAAACCTGGACTGGGTGTCTCTGCTGTGCAGTAGGAGTCTGATTCCCAGTCCTGGACTGGGTGTCTCTGCTGTGCAATAGGAGTCTGATTCCCAGTCCTGGTCAGGGTGTCTCTGCTGTGCAATAGGAGTCTGATTCCCAGTCCTGGACTGGGTGTCTCTGCTATGCAATAGGAGTCTGATTCCCAGTCTTGGACTGGGTGTCTCTGCTGTGCAATAGGAGTCTGATTCCCAGTCCTGGACTGGGTGTCTCTGCTGTGCAATAGGAGTCTGATTCCCAGTCCTGGACTGGGTGTCTCTGCTGTGCAGTAGGAGTCTCATTCCCAGCCCTGCATAGTTAACCATGGTTTATATTTCAACTAGACTTCTTTCTCAATATCTTACCAAATTTTGGTGGGGTGTACCATGTTTCTCTGCGGGGTGTACCATGTTTCTCTGGACCCTCCACAGCCCCACACAATCCACACCAGAACTGACCTGTTTTTTTCTGTTTTTTTTTTTTTTTTGTGCAGCAAACTTACCTGAGAGACACACCTGCACCAAAATAGAAACACACTGTGAGAGAGAGAGAGAGAGAGAGAGGGGGGGGGGAGAGAGAGAGAGAGAGAGAGAGAGAGAGAGAGATAGGGAGGAGAGGGAGGGAGGGACAGAGGGAGGGGGGGGGAGAGAGAGGGAGGGAGGGAACGTGCTACTCGGAAGAAGGAAATCAGTGTCTCTTGGTAGACAGTGAAGCAGGTGAAGTGCTGCAATCACTCTGTACCTGAATACAGAACAAGAAGTAGGATTATTATTATTATTATTATTATTATTATTATTATTATTATTATTATTATTATTATTAATTGTATCTTTGTTTATTTAAGCGGTTTTGAGAAGCATTTCTGTTTTTCCTTTTTTTTAATTACAAACCCATAGCCTTCAAAGAAAAAGAAATAAAACAACATTTTTAAAGGTTATCTAGGTAGGTATTTAAAAATGTGAATAACTGAAAATGAAAAATCAACGAGAGATGAATTATTCACATTGTTAGGAATTTTGTTTTTCTTTTTGATTTTGCTTATTTTGGTAAGCATCAGTTTTTTTTTTTTTTTTTTTTTTTTTTTTTTTTTTTTTTTTTTTTTTTTTTTTTTTTTTTTTTTTTTTTTAATCTCTAATCTCTAAATGTTGAACAGTTGCACGTTGACGGCTTTGAGTTTTCTTTTGAAACAGCTGAAGAAGGGCTCCCCCCCCTGAAACATCCTGAAAATTGAATATTTTTTAATCTCTTAAACCTTTTGTGTACATCTTTACACGCACATTGATTTTTTAAAAAATATATATTTTCAAAACTTGGATTTTTTTTCCAATTATTACCACTTGTTTTTCATTTTCTGTTGTTGTTGTTGTTATTATTATTATTATTATTATTATTATTATTATTATTAACCCCTTTGTGAATCCGACAGCCTCCCCACTTGCAATGAAGGCTTTTCCGTGCGTGGTGGCGCTGGTGATCGTGGCGTTAGTGTCGGCGCTCGGGACCCTGTACATGCGCACGATGGAGGCGAGGGAGCTGGCCACCGCTGTCACCGAGTTGGAGATGCGGCTGAGCGAGACGGAGCTGGACGCCAAGGAGCTGCAAGGGAAGAACGAGCAGCTGAACGAAGCTGCCACGCAGCAGAAGCGCTTCATCACGGAGCTGGAGATGAAGTGGCAGGTGGAGAACGAGGAGATGAAGAAGAAGATCATGGAGCTGGAGGGCTGCCAAACAGAGAAGGTAGGACGAGAAGAGATACATGAGTGACTCACTCACTCACACAAACGCCCTTACAGCACTCCATCACGCTGCCACTGCACTGTGAGCGTAGGCGCTACGATTGCACACTAAGTTTGCGGTTTCTCCCCACTTGCTTTTCCCATGGTTATACAATGCTTCCCTGTGCTTTACCAGACCTCTCTGTGCTTTACAATGCTTCCCTGTGCTTTACCAGACCTCTCTGTGCTTTACAATGCTTCCCTGTGCTTTACCAGACCTCTCTGTGCTTTACAATGCTTCCCTGTGCTTTACCAGACCTCTCTGTGCTTTACAATGCTTCCCTATGCTTTACCAGACCTCTCTGTGCTTTACAATGCTTCCCTGTGCTTTACCAGACCTCTCTGTGCTTTACAATGCTTCCCTATGCTTTACCAGACCTCTCTGTGCTTTACAATGCTTCCCTGTGCTTTACCAGACCTCTCTGTGCTTTACAATGCTTACCTTCCCTGTGCTTTACCAGACCTCTCTGTGCTTTACAATGCTTCCCTGTGCTTTACCAGACCTCTCTGTGCTTTACAATGCTTCCCTGTGCTTTACCAGACCTCTCTGTGCTTTACAATGCTTCCCTATGCTTTCCCAGACCTCTCTGTGTTTACAATGCTTCCCTATACAGAGAGGTCTGGTAAAGCACAGGACTTGTTTATTTACTCTGAGCTTCTCTCTTTTTTTTAACAGAATGAATTGATGAGCAAGTTAGGAATGGACGAGGAAGAGCTGAAGAAAGTTAAGGGTGAGAGTTTCTATGAAGTATGTGGTTCACGTCTCTAGAGCTGCCAGAGGACTCTGTGCACGAGGGCTGTTTGAGGGACAGTTCAGGCATTTGAACTGTAACCTCCCCCCCCAATGCATTCTGGTACGGTTTACACACCTCAGAGCGGGACTACACATCCCAGAATGCATTGGGTGGGTGCGGGTTTCGGAATTGCCCCCAAGCTGTTCGCGTGCACACAGAGTCGCCTGGGCACCTTGCATGTTCACAACCCAGGGCCGGATCGTTCCATTGTCCGGACAGGTGAGGGTCATTCGGGCTGACTCACCATTCACAGTGGATTCAGAAGCAGCTGCTTGGGTCTGTGTTGATCACTGCGCTCTGCAGGGTCTCAGAAAAGCACCACAAACCCAGGCAGCTGTTTGTGAATTCGCTGTGAATGGAGAACCAGCCCCGATCCACACCAACGAGCCTCGCCCTGATTTCAACAACTGCTGCTGCTGCTGCTGCAGAGTCTCTTCCAATAGGACCTCGTTTGTTTCACGTCTCGTCCAAAGGACGGAGCACAAGGAGGTGAAGTGACTTGCTCAGGGTCACACACACACACACACACACACACACACAGGGAGTCAGTGGCTGAGCTGTGATTTGACCCTCCTGGGGTAACAATCCCCCCCCCTTTCTCTAATCGCTAGAGCCCCGAGACTCCTCTTCAATTTGAATTAAAAAATAAAGACTTTTAAATATATTATCAATGAAACAGAATCTCATTCAAGTTACGGGAGAGAGAGAAATGTTCTATCTTCCACCCCCCCACCCGTGCTCAATTGGCACTTTTCCCCAGGAGAGTTCAATTAAGAAACAGAGTCGTCTGCCTCAAAATAACTTTAAAAGGGACATTGCGTGATCAAAAGATCAAACCAGAAAAACAAGTTAGTTATGTGCCCTGGCAGGTGAACAATGAGAGAGGAGGCAGGGCTGTGTGCTGCTGCTGTCACTGTGGGAGCTGGTGAGACCTGTCTCTCAGCTCAGGGCGCAACTGCCACTATAGCTGCTGTTTGTCTTACCGGCTGGTTTTCCTGCGTCACACACACAGCTGAGCCAGGATTTGAACCTGCTGGTCCTGGGATCACGCCCCTTTTACTTAAAGCAACGCCAAGCCCATGAGAATTATAAACACACGGAACGTCTCACCCAGTGTCTCCAGTAAAACCTGTGTTTCTCTCCCAATGTCTCCAGTAAAACTTGTGTTTCTCTCCCAGTGTCTCCAGTAAAACCTGTGTTTCTCTCCCAATGTCTCCAGTAAAACCTGTGTTTCTCTCCCAGTGTCTCCAGTAAAACCTGTGTTTCTCTCCCAGTGTCTCCAGTAAAACCTGTGTTTCTCTCCCAGGCCAGCTGGAGTCAGACAGGCAGAATCTGGAGGGGATGATCAACAACCTCAAAACTCAACTGGAAATCGTTCCGAACATCTGCAATCTCGTAGGCAAGACGAACCCGGAATCCAGGTAGAGTGTCACCCCCCTCCCCCCCATCTCCGCGACTGCAGTATATCACCTGAGCATAGGCCGGCATTGTAAATTACAGAGAGGGATGGGAAAGCATAGGGAAGCATTGTAAAGCACAGAGAGGTCTGGTAAAGCACAGGGAAGCATTGTAAAGCACAGAGAGGTCTGGTAAAGCAAAGGGAAGCATTGTAAAGCACAGAGAGGTCTGGTAAAGCATAGGCAAGCATTGTAAAGCACAGAGAGGTCTGGTAAAGCACAGGGAAGCATTGTAAAGCACAGAGAGGTCTGGTAAAGCATAGGGAAGCATTGTAAAGCACAGAGAGGTCTGGTAAAACACAGGGAAGCATTGTAAAGCACAGAGAGGTCTGGTAAAACACAGGGAAGCATTGTAAAGCACAGAGAGGTCTGGTAAAACACAGGGAAGCATTGTAAAGCACAGAGAGGTCTGGTAAAACACAGGGAAGCATTGTAAAGCACAGAGAAGTCTGGTAAAGCATATTAAAAACATGGCAAAGCAGGTAAGTGATGGCAACATCTCGTGAAACTTTTGTGTTTTTTTTTTGTTCAGGAAACTGTGCGGCTTTCCTGAACCCCCAAAAGAAGAAGAAAAGAAGGAGGAGAAGCAAAATCCGCCCCAGTGACCCCGACAGCAGCAAGACCAGGTCTGTACAGCGTTACCTGCCAGCACAGGATGAGAGCACCTGGGGGGGGAGGTCCTGTACAGCATTACCTGCATCCTCAAACGAATCGGCAGAGAGCAAGTAAAGAGCTTGCGGGGAAAAGATTCATCCTGCTGTGCACTACCGCCCCCTAGAGGTGATCCTGCTGTGCACTACCGCCCCCTAGAGGTGATCCTGCTGTGCACTACCGCCCCCTAGAGGTGCTTTTTTTGTTTGTTTCTGCATCCCCTAGAATTTTTTAGGATCCAGACATCATTTAAAAAATAAATAAAAATAAAGCGTACAGAATTTACGAACCTCAGTTAGATCTTTTATCTCACCCAGCATTGTAAAGCACAGAGAGGTCTGGTAAAGCACAGGGAAGCATTGTAAAGCACAGAGAGGTCTGGTAAAGCATAGGGAAGCATTGTAAAGCACAGGGAGGTCTGGTAAAGCACAGAGAGGTCTGGTAAAGGACAGAGAGGGGTGTTTGTTTTACAAGGGGTTGCCTCGTAAGTAAAACCGTGCTGTCATGTCTTTGCAGGGATACGATTTAAGGTGACGTCTTGCTGAACTGCTTGGAGGGTAACGAACACAGAAAGACCCTCCTCCCGCAAGAAGCTGGATCCAATCAAAACACACACAGGCAATAAGACATGACCATCACACACACGCACGCACGCACGCACGCACGCACGCACGCACACACACACACACACGGCAGATAACGGGGGTCTGCTGAAGCAATGCTTCACACGGCTGCCTTAATTTATTCACTGTTTTATGTTTTGTTTGTTTTTTACCTTCACTCGTTCTCAGCGGTTCACGGTTGCTGTTGCTCCTCCTACTCTGAGTTTCATATCATTTAAAAATCTCTGAGCTGCTTCGAGCTGGTCTGGAGAATCCTGTCTGCCGGGGACTGTCTCCATCATTCTGCTCCAGAGCCTGGACAGCGTGGCGTTTCCACTCTGCTAGCCCCTGCACGGACAAAGGTGTTGGGGTGGCTGTGTTGAAAGGTCACTCTGTCACACGATCTGAATGCAGTCGAGGCAGGCTGCCTGGGATTTAGGGTTCTCCAGACACGTGGAGCTCAGAGACAGGCAAGAAGACACTGAGAATGGGACGGTAAAATGAAACAGGGAAAAAGGACGCAGAGAGAGATTTGTATCGAAGTCATTCTTCAGCCCTCTGCTCTCTCAAGGGCTGCGGGTTCTAGTTATTTTTGGTGTGACACTTTGGGTGTTTTTTAAAATAAAAAAACAAACACGTTTTTAAATTATTTCATTGTATTTGTTATTATTGGACTGTATGTATAATAATTGTGCTGTGCAAATGAACATGCATATATATTTCTATATAGAAAAAGAGACAACCTGACATATGAACTGATAGAAGACACGAGGTGAGCTGTACCACTGATAGAGGAGACAGGGAGAATCACAGTGTAAAGTGTAAGGAAGCAGGTTCAACTTCTACCTTCAAAATTAGAGGCTCGCGCTCGGCTAAGGGGGGGGGGGGGTGGGCCCGTGGGCACAGGTGCGGGGACAAATTTGTGGTTTGACCAACAATCTTTTTCGAACGACGCTGGTTGTAGAAAGCCTTGCCTGCGCGGCTCAGCGCTTCACTGTGCTGCTGGAGCTCAAGTTCCAGCATTTCCTGCAAAGCAGCTCTGCGCACCTGCAGAGAGAGAGGGAGAGAAAGAGAGAGAGGGGAGCCAATCAGAGTGGAGAGTTATAAACACCCCCCCCCCCCATTGGAGCCTATAGCTGAAGCTACACTTCTAATAATATCAGTGAGAGTGGAGCTCTCATACTCCGCTTGTCAGCAAAGAAGCCTTCCACACGTTTAAACCACAGCAGTGTGTGCGTGTATGTGTCTCTGTCTCTCCGTGTGTGTCTCTGTCTCTCTGTGTGTATGTCTGTCTGTGTGTGTGTGTGTGTGTGTGTGTGTGTGTGTGTGTGTGTGTGTGTGTGTGTCTGTCTGTGTGTCTCTGTCTCTGTGTGTGTATAGTGCAGCCTGGTCCAGTCGCTGCCCCTCTCTCACTTACCAGGGTCAGAGTCTTGCCCGCACATGCCAGCTCCCTGCCGAGCTCCACGCTTTCCCGGGCTCTCCTGCTGCCCGGGCTGACCTGCCCCCGAGTCACAGACTCCGCCTTGAGCCTCAGCTCCTTCACTCTGGGGATCAGAAGAGAAGAGACCAGCATGAAGCCCTTCACCTACAATCAGACTCCCGCTGCACAGCACCGTAATCCAGTCCTGGTTTCACTAGGAGTTTAATAATGAGACTCCCGCTGCACAGCAGTGTGATCCAGTCCTGCTTTCACTAGGAGTTTAATAATGAGACTCCCGCTGCACAGCAGTGTGATCCAGTCCTGCTTTCACTAGGAGTTTAATAATCAGACTCCCGCTGCACATGATCCAGTCCTGCTTTCACTAGGAGTTTAATAATCAGACTCCCGCTGCACAGCAGTGTGATCCAGTCCTGCTTTCACTAGGAGTTTAATAATGAGACTCCCGCTGCACAGCAGTGTGATCCAGTCCTGCTTTCACTAGGAGTTTAATAATCAGACTCCCGCTGCACAGCAGTGTGATCCAGTCCTGCTTTCACTAGGAGTTTAATAATCAGACTCCCGCTGCACAGCAGTGTGATCCAGTCCTGCTTTCACTAGGAGTTTAATAATGAGACT
>NC_054584.1:416581-441581 GCF_017654505.1 Polyodon spathula
ATATATATTTTAGTAAATATCTCTGTCCCAACAAAATATATATATATATATATATATATATATATATATATATATATATATATATATTACACGCACATATGTGTAGGTATGTATGTATGTATGTATATTAGCTCTTTCTCAAGGGAGCCTGTGTTTGAATGAAATCGTCGGAGGCAGCCTCTTGTTATAGTTTCTATTCAAGTCCATGATTTATTCTTGCACGATGTGATGGCGTTCTGTTACACTGTGGCGTCGTTTTTGCTTCTGTCTGTAAATCTGTATTGATTCTAATTGACATGACGTTATATTCGCTCGCAATGCTGTTATCGTGCAATGCTGGCTCTGAGAATCAGCCTGTATTTTTTTTTTTAATCAATGCGATTTTAAATTCTCGGGAAGCATCGTGTGTTTCTTTGCTTGCTGTTTTTTTTTCGGTGCATGTGGTCGTGGCCTGGAGCTGGGCTGATTGCAAACGATCCGGCCCCAGACAGGTTAGCATTCACACCAGGTAAATATAATTGAATTAATCGAGTTCCAATCGCTCCCCGTGTGAATGAGGCATTAAAATACATTAAAAAAATATATACAACAGCGTGCGCATCTATTATAACAGCCCGTTATTATTATTATTATTATTATTATTATTATTATTATTATTATTATATTATTATTATTTATATTATATACAATACATTAGTTTCAGGGCTGTCCTTTTTAATGTGTTCAGTTTAATTAAGATATATGAGTAATTAATGTTTTGTTACTCAGATTTGTGACAATGTGAGGAATGTCGCATATTAACAAGTCCACTATAAAACACAAAAATAAAATAAAAACAGACAGCATGAAATATGATATTAGCACAGTTGGATAAGAACCCCCCTATATAAAATAATCGATCCCTGCTTTGCTGTAGTTTAAATATCCATTCCTATCAATGTTATTGATCTGTCGTGCGTGTCCTTCGTCTAATAAGCGATACAGCACGGCGCTTTATGTATGATATCGACTAGTAACCCCGTTTAAAGGAAATTAAAAAACAGCTCGGTGTTGTTAAAACTGAAACTAGTTTAGCTGCCGTTATTGCTATTTGCCAATTTTTAGAATTTTAAAATGCCTTTTAAAAGAAACGAAAAAATATATATATTTTTTTTTACCATTTTTGTAAAATCAGCTCTTTAGTGATAATATACTGAACCAAAGGAGCTTTCAAACACTGTGCTGCACAAACACACACACACACACACACACACACACACACACACACACACACACACACACACACACACACACACACACACACACACACACACACACACACACACACACACACACACACACACACACACACACACACACACACACACACACACACACACACACACACACACACACACACACACACACACACACACACACACACACACACACACACACACACACACACACACACACACCATACACACACACACACACACACACACACACACACACACACACACACACACACACACACACACACACACACACACACACACACACACACACACACACACACACACACCACACACACACACACACACACACACACACACACACACACATACACACACACACATTGATGAATTGCATTGATGACTTTAATAGGGCACCCGTGCAATTCATTTCCAACAGTAAAGAGAAAAGGAACACAGAGCCGCGCACGGTAAAACGCAGGAGACTTTTCAGAAGCTGTTTAAGGCATGCTTCAAGACATGCTTTAAGACATGCTTCCCTATGCTTTACCAGACCTCTTCCCTATGCTTTACCAGACCTCTCTGTGCTTTACAATGCTTCCCTATGCTTTACCAGACCTCTCTGTGCTTTACAATGCTTCCCTGTGCTTTACCAGACCTCTCTGTGCTTTACAATGCTTCCCTGTGCTTTACCAGACCTCTCTGTGCTTTACAATGCTTCCCTGTGCTTTACCAGACCTCTCTTTACAATGCTTCCCTGTGCTTTACCAGACCTCTCTGTGCTTTACAATGCTTCCCTGTGCTTTACCAGACCTCTCTGTGCTTTACAATGCTTCCCTGTGCTTTACCAGACCTCCCTGTGCTTGATTACACTGTGCTGTGCTTTCACTGCGGGGTGCGTTTGCAGTAGAGTGAGGAGTGAATGTTTGCACAGTAACAGTATTTCACATTAGGAAACATTCTGATCCGTTTTAAATGCAGGAAATAAAGAATTTTTTTTTTTTTCCACCAGAGCAAGCGATCAGTAGCTGAGTTGCAGTGCACTTCAGAACTAGCCTGTGCACTGAAATGTGCTGATGGAAAAAAACACCAGCATTTACCCAGAGCTCTCGCCTACACAGACACTGACTTACACAGCATGCACAGCTCTGACCAAAAGCACTGCACCCTCACCCTCTAGAATGAACTCCCTCAGCTGCATAGAGTCCAGTGAGAGCTGCTGAATAATGTTCCCTTGTTCTCATATTGAATTGCACCCCCTCTATATAGAATGAACTCCCTCAGCTTCATAGAGTCCAGTGAAAGCTGCTGAATAATGTTCCCTTGTTAACATATTGAATTGCACCCCCTCTATATAGAATGAACTCCCTCAGCTTCATAGAGTCCAGTGAAAGCTGCTGAATAATGTTCCCTTGTTCTCATATTGAATTGCACCCCCTCTATATAGAATGAACTCCCTCAGCTTCATAGAGTCCAGTGAAAGCTGCTGAATAATGTTCCCTTGTTAACATATTGAATTGCACCCCCTCTATATAGAATGAACTCCCTCAGCTTCATAGAGTCCAGTGAAAGCTGCTGAATAATGTTCCCTTGTTCTCATATTGAATTGCACCCCCTCTATATAGAATGAACTCCCTCAGCTTCATAGAGTCCAGTGAAAGCTGCTGAATAATGTTCCCTTGTTATCATATTGAATTGCACCCCCTCTATATAGAATGAACTCCCTCAGCTTCATAGAGTCCAGTGAAAGCTGCTGAATAATGTTCCCTTGTTCTCATATTGAATTGCACCCCCTCTATATAGAATGAACTCCCTCAGCTTCATAGAGTCCAGTGAAAGCTGCTGAATAATGTTCCCTTGTTCTCATATTGAATTGCACCCCCTCTATATAGAATGAACTCACTCAGCTTCATAGAGTCCAGTGAAAGCTGCTGAATAATGTTCCCTTGTTAACATATTGAATTGCACCCCCTCTATATAGAATGAACTCCCTCAGCTTCATAGAGTCCAGTGAAAGCTGCTGAATAATGTTCCCTTGTTCTCATATTGAATTGCACCCCCTCTATATAGAATGAACTCCCTCAGCTTCATAGAGTCCAGTGAAAGCTGCTGAATAATGTTCCCTTGTTAACATATTGAATTGCACACCGCCACTTTGACATTTCAAAATCTAGAATTGAAATGCTGTGCTATTATTAAGGCCATATTAATTTGGTTTCTTTTTGCTTGCATGATGTTAATTGAAAGATCTGAAATGACGTTCATCTAGGTTTTTAGTTTTCTTATTTTTAAATCCACGCCTCAGTCCTAAGATTCCAGCTGATGCAATGCTTTTGGCTGCAGCTGTACAGTTGCTTGCGGTGGTTCTGTACAGAGACGTGTTGCACAGCCCTGCAGTGGGACAGTGTGATGTTGTCTCTCCCTCGCTCTCTCTGTTCTGTAAACCCTCTGGTTGGCACCCTGTCACCCCAAAACACACCGTAACCCCCCCGCGCCGTCTGACAAGACAGCTCTGCCTACACACAATTATCAAAGTGAGAAGGGCTGGCGGGAGATCGACAGAGAGAGTCACACGGGAATCAGAGACACACACAAGCATCAGAGACACACACACATACAGGCATCAGAGACACACACACACATAGGCATTAGATAATATTAATAATAATAATAATAATAATAATAATAATAATAATAATAATAATAATAATACTCACATTGCATAGTTTAAGGCAACAGGCAAAACACAGCCAAAAAATGCACCTTGCAAATAATCAATTTTATTTAAACGAAAAAAAGGGTGTTTCTGAATGTGGAAAACGTTTTTTTTTTTGTGGTTTTCCTCGAATTCTCCACACATACAGCGACACATAGAGAGACAGGCACACACACACATGCACACACACGCACATGCACACACCTGTCAAAACCACAGCATCAGCTGCATGCAGTGGGTTCGGAACGATGGGGTCACGAAAACTCCAGAAAACGAGACTGCGCCCCGAGTCACAGCGGTGTATACAGTCGAGAATCGAGGTCTTGACGTGCACTGTGGTTGCATTTTATGAAATCCCTCTAGAGCATTTGATTATTTATTTATTTATTTACATCTCCAGTGACTGTTAGCAGTGCAATAGTGCAAGGATGGCGCATCAGCTGAGGACCCAGGACCGCAGTGCTGAGGGCAGGCCAGTCCAGAGCAGAGCAGGAGGGGGGCGGAGCAGGAGATCTACAAGCACAGTCCCTTATGAATCACTTGAGAGCTTGCAATAATAATAATAATAATAATAATAATAATAATTATTATTATTATTATTATTATTATTATTATTATTATTATTATTATTAGTGTGCAGAAACTTGTACTTTTATTCATAATTGCCTGTAGGAAGTATTTAATGAGGTATTCAACAAATTCAGTTCGTTCACATGTCCATTGCAAAAAAAAAAGAGAAAGCCGTCCTCCCCTCACCTTTACAACCGAGAAAGCCGTCCTCCCCTCACCTTTACAACCGAGCACCAAATCAACAGCTCGGTACGGCAAAAGCAAAACAACTTCGGCGCCCGCGAACGGGAGGCACGCTTTCGCTTCCACGCGGCTTTCGAAAGACTCGCTGTGGAAGGGAACCGCTGTTGTGAGGTTTGTTAAAGGAGTCGACGACAAAGCACTTCCTTTCAAACCTCGTCGGGAAACTGTTAACGAATTAAAACTGGGAGCGAATTAGGTGACAGATTAAAATGGATTTAAAAAAAAAACAAAAAAAACAAAGACTAAAACAACTTGTGAGTTATTGTGAACAGAGAGACCGATATCCTTGTCTAATAGGTATTACAACATATTAGCTAAATAGAGGAGAAACTGCAGGTCTTTCTGAAGGAGACAGACACAAACTGCAGGTTTATTGTCTCAAAATTCTTACCATTTTTATTATGTATTCTCAGAAGCGAACACGTGCGGTTGCTTTATTTTTTCAGTGCCGTGTAAGATTGCCGCTCATTAATATAATCGTTAATAAATAAAACATGGCTTTGCTCGTTGTCAGATAAGGGGAATTTTTTAAAAAAAAAACTTTTTTTTTTTGCTTTTTTTTTGAAAAAAAAAAAAAAAAAAAAAAAAAAGAAGCTTTGTACTGCGCGCCCTAGATGAGTTGAAAGCTTTGAAAAAAAAAGCGACACAAGAAACACACACACGCCCGAGAACAAAGCGATCTGATAAAGATTGTGTCGTTTGCACGGTTTCATTCAGAAGTATGTCAAGAGTGAAAAAAAAAGTTTTTTAAAAACCATGTCAGCATTTTTTATTATTCAAACTTTAGCGTTATCTGTAACTTTACAAAAAAAACAGATTTCTACGGCATATACATATATATATATATGTGTGTGTGTGTGTGTATATATATATATGTGTGTGTGTATATATATATATATATATATATATGTATATATATATATATATATATATATATATATATATATATATATATATATATATATTGCAAAGGCACAGCAAAGTGTAATACAGCACAGTGAAAGCATTGTAAAGCACAGAGAGGTCTGGTAAAGCATATTAAAAAATATAGCAAATCAGGGCAAATTATGCAAAAACATCAGTGAGGGGGCTATGATTGTGGTGAAACGTATCGGGGTCAGGGTTAGTTCCGTTTCTCGTGTAACGTTGCTGCCTCTCGAGTTTCAGGTCCATTGAAAGGGTTGAAAATGCACCGCTGTGTTCAAACCTGCAGACGAGACTTCGGTCCTTTGAGTGCCTCCTGGAGTGAAGCAGGGAGAGCGCGGCGCTGAGTCCCCGGGCTCCGGGTCGCCCCGCGGGGAGGTGTGCACAGATAGCGGTCGGGTAAGGGCTAGACACCGGGACTCTCTCCAGCCTGACTCTCCGAGCTGTCGCGGCGCACTCAACAGCCTATCAGGTTTTAGGTAAGAACGGTTTTTTTTTTGTTTGTTTGTTTGTTTTTTTAACAAATAAAAAGTACTAAATATAAATCGATTTGAGATTTCTGAATGTGTTCGAAATGAAAGACTTCCAGACCAGCGTTCAAGTCTTCAAAGTCAACTCCAGTTTTTAACGCCTGTTTATTTTCTTTGTGATGGAGAGTTTATTCACTTTTTAAAAGGTAAAGCCTGTTCATTTTACAAAATGAAAACCAAATAACTAAGAGATATATAAACCATAAGAAACTGACCCTGAGCGAGTCACTTCACCTCCTTGTGCTCCGTCCTTCGGACGAGACGTGAAACAAACGAGGTCCTATTGGAAGAGACTCTGCAGCAGCAGCAGCAGTTGTTGATGATGCAGAGTTCACCCCCCTGGTCTCTGCAAGTCGCTCTGGATAAAAGCGTCTGCTAAATGACTCAATAATAATAATAATAATAATAATAATAATAATAATAATAATAATAATAATAATAACCAAGTTGTATATATATATATGAAATCCTCTTAAGAACTTTTGATTTTGCACAATAGACGCGATTTCTTTTTTCTCCTTTCTAAAAATAGGTGTTGAATTAAAGACTGGAATAAGAAGCCCTTTTGAAAACGCTACCCTGCTAGTCTGAACGTTTGTCGCTGAATTTCTCAAGGTGTTTAAATTGAGCGCTGGGTTGTGCATGAGAAGGGTTGAAGTTCTGGGTTAATTAATAATATATATATATATATATATATATATAAATATTATAGATATCTACTCTGCGTCGTATATATATAATATGACTATATACTTATTAAAATGAGTGAAAGATGAGACGCAGCAGGGCCCCGATTCACTCTGCTGTATTATTTTTTTTAATGTCTGTTTTTCACTGATGATATAAATAATTTTTTTCACTTCATGATGACAAATATCTAACATGGCAGCAGACATTTTACAGACAGCACATTTCCGCCATCGAAAAAAACGACACTGTAATTTATGCCTGGCTACAACTGGAGTCTGAGTCCCATCCCTGTAGAATATACAGATAGTCGCTGGTTGAAGGAGGTTTTTAGCTGATTTTATAGAGCAGACAGCTACAGTATATTGGTGGTAGCAGTGGGATATTTAGACAGCTAGCTAGATCAGGGCTGGGAATCAGACTCCTGTTGCACAGCAGTGTCACCCAGTCCAGGTTTTACTGCTACCAGCTTGATCAGCCGCAGTGTGTCTACCTAACAAGCTCAGGTGAGTCTTATTATTAAACTCCAAGTGAAACCAGGACTGGATCACACTGCTGTGCAACACAAGTCTTTACAATGCTTCTCTATGCTTTACCAGACCTCTCTGTGATTTACAATGCTTCCCTATGCTTTACCAGACCTCTCTGTGCTTTATAATGCTTGCCTATGCTTTACCAGACCTCTCTGTGCTTTACAATGCTTCCCTATGCTTTACCAGACCTCTCTGTGCTTTACAATGCTTCCCTGTGCTTTACCAGACCTCTCTGTGCTTTACAATGCTTCCCTGTGCTTTACCAGACCTCTCTGTGCTTTACAAATGCTTTACCAGACCTCTCTGTGCTTTACAATGCTTCCTTATGCTTTACCAGACCTCTCTGTGTTTTATTACACTTGTACAATGGCACACTTTTCTAAGGGTTAGCAGTATTCATAGATGAATCAGCTCGCTCTTCCAGTCCGAAAACAAAACCCCCCTGAATCTCTTACCCCTCATTGCGTCTGACGGTGAAAAGCGGCACCTTTTTTTTTCTTGCCGGGCTGCTCTCTCTTGCGTTCCCGGCAGGTATCTACGCAGCCTGTAGAAGCAGCTGTTGTGCTGATGCAGTCCCTGGCTGTTCGCTGGCTCTGCCGGCCTCTGTGCCACCTGTGCTAGTGCCGGCGCTGCTTTGAAAGCCTCGGTACGCGTGGCTGGTTAAGGCAGATCTCTACTCGCACTTTTGTGGTGGATTTTTTGCAACATTGCAGAAGGCAGGTGTCGGTGCCACGCCCCCCCCAGCCTGACGGACACCCCCGGGAGGCCAATCACAGCCCAGTGGGTGGGACCAGGCGCTTCAAAACAAAAGTGCTACTGAATGAGAGCAGAAGATTTGTGCAGAAGGATCACATTTTGTTGAAAAAAAAAAACCCACATGAATTAATCTGCTGAGGCGAGCTTGTCTTTACCAGCGTCTCACTCTTAAAGAGACAGTTTGATAAGAGACGAAATCGCTGACTTTTTAAATTTTTCTACTGATCGTTTTAACCGTCTGATCGAATGGTCGATTGATCGGTTAGTCACACGTGTTCTCTGGTGATATGAAACTGCAACGGAAGACAATCACAACGCAAGCTATTAACACAATGGTGCTGACTGCAAACTGTTTCACAGTGCCAGAGAATGTTTAATATACACATATATTTATATTTACCTATATATACACAAGTTTAGCATCACCTAGAATTTTAGGATTGAGACATCATTTAAAAAATAATAATAAAGTCTACCGGAAGGAAGCCATAACAGCAGCACAGTATTTCATGTTAGAGTTCAATCCGTCAGATTTTTCATTAAGTATACGAGAAAACTACAAAACGGCGGTGTGGAATCCAACGAGTTACCATGTGAGACGAGACCATAGCATAAAGAACTACAGCTCCCAGCATCCCTCACTATAATCCCAACAAAAACAACAGGCTTCCCCAGCCTTCGGCTTGGGAATTACTAACAATACGAATTTCCATTAAGCCCTCAGAATGCATGACAGTCAAACCTAGAGCAGTGTTTTGTTTCCTTGCTACACAGAGCCCCCCCCCTTGATTGCCTCTATCCCAGGTGTGCCCCCCCCCCCCCCCCCCCCCCCCCAGGTTGCCAGGCCCTTGCTTGTCTCTCGGAGTGGCAGTTTGAGATGCAGGGGCAGCTGGGTCTCTGTGACGCTTCTCTGCTCTCTCTGATCAGCTCAGAGTCGTTAACCACAGAACAGCACAGCACAGCAGCTACTGGATAACCACAGTGCACATGCCAGCTCTCTGTGTCTCTCTATTCAGCTACTGGATAACCACACTGCACATGCCAGCTCTCTGTGTCTCTCTATTCAGCTACTGGATAACCACACTGCACATGCCAGCTCTCTGTGTCTCTCTGTTCAGCTACTGGATAAAAACACTGCACATGCCAGCTCTCTGTGTCTCTCTGTTCAGCTACTGGATAAAAACACTGCACATGCCAGCTCTCTGTGTCTCTCTATTCAGCTACTGGATAAAAACACTGCACATGCCAGCTCTCTGTGTCTCTCTGCGTCTCTCTCTCTCTCGTGTGTAATAATAACACTGCTAGAATCCAATATGAACTAGGATGCTGTGTATAATAATAACACTGCTAGAATCCAATATGAACTAGGATGCCGTGTATAATAATAACACTGCTAGAATCCAATATGAACTAGGATGCTGTGTATAATAATAACACTGCTAGAATACAATATGAACTAGGATGCTGTGTATAATAATAACACTGCTAGAATACAATATGAACTAGGATGCCGTGTATAATAATAACACTGCTAGAATACAATATGAACTAGGATGCCGTGTATAATAATAACACTGCTAGAATACAATATGAACTAGGATGCCGTGTATAATAATAACACTGCTAGAATACAATATGAACTAGGATGCCGTGTATAATAATAACACTGCTAGAATACAATATGAACTAGGATGCCGTGTATAATAATAACACTGCTAGAATACAATATGAACTAGGATGCTGTGTATAATAATAACACTGCTAGAATACAATATGAACTAGGATGCTGTGTATAATAATAACACTGCTAGAATACAATATGAACTAGGATGCCGTGTATAATAATAACACTGCTAGAATACAATATGAACTAGGATGCTGTGTATAATAATAACACTGCTAGAATACAATATGAACTAGGATGCTGTGTATAATAATAACACTGCTAGAATACAATATGAACTAGGATGCCGTGTATAATAATAACACTGCTAGAATACAATATGAACTAGGATGCTGTGTATAATAATAACACTGCTAGAATACAATATGAACTAGGATGCCGTGTATAATAATAACACTGCTAGAATACAATATGAACTAGGATGCTGTGTATAATAATAACACTGCTAGAATACAATATGAACTAGGATGCTGTGTATAATAATAACACTGCTAGAATACAATATGAACTAGGATGCTGTGTATAATAATAACACTGCTAGAATACAATATGAACTAGGATGCTGTGTATAATAATAACACTGCTAGAATACAATATGAACGAGGATGCTGTGTATAATAATAACACTGCTAGAATACAGTATGAACGAGGATGCAGCCAGTTAGGATCAGAGCCAGTTATATCTACAGTGATTGGCAGCTCAAGGCTAGGGGACACTGGGCTCAGACTCTACTTACATGTGTGGCTCTTCTTCTTCCCTGAAAGACACAGAACACAAGACTGATCAGAGAAGCATCTCTTTGCATGAGACAGATCAGAGAAGCATCTCTTTGCATTGAGTTCTCTGTGGCTGTGCAGAAGTTCCGATGCTGTAAATGGTGTGTGTGTGCGCGTGCGTGCGTGTGCGTGTGTGTGTGTGTGTGTGTGAGTGTGAGTGTGTGTGTGTGCGCAAAAACTACATAGAGAGAGAGAGAGAGAGAGAGAGAGAGAGAGAGAGAGAGAGAGAGAGAGAGAGAGACAGACAGACAGAGAGAGTGTGAGACACAGAGACACATATCATTTCAAGCACAGCAGATGAAGAGATCTGAGAGCCAGTTTTCAGTCTGGGCTTGTTGTGGTCGGGTCCACGAACCACAGACACGACAGTTCTCGGAATAGCAAGTCCGGGAAATCTCCGGGGGTATTAATAGCCCTCCCTGATCACAGCGACGTGGCAAAAAAGAACAAAATCATCAGAAAAAATATCAGAAGAAAGCATGGGGGCGGGAGAGAGAGAGAGAGAGAGAGGCACAGAGGGAGGGAGGCAGACAGAGAGAGGAGAGCAAAAACAAAACACGCTTTAAAATAAAAAAAATTAAATGACAAGCAAAGAAGAATTAATAAATTAGATTAAAAAATATTAATAATAAAAATAAAAATCCCTCGCTTGCAAAACCAAGTTAATTAACCCTTAAAAAGTTTAACGCAGGATTTTTGCAGTTTCTTCCCCTCACATTAACCAGACCTCTCTGTGCTATACAATGCTTCCCTATGCTTTACCAGACCTCTCTGTGCTTTACAATGCTTCCCTGTGCTTTACTAGACCTCTCTGTGCTTTACAATACTTCCCTATGCTTTACCAGACCTCTCTGTGCTTTACAATGCTTCCCTATGCTTTACCAGACCTCTCTGTGCTTTACAATACTACCCTGTGCTTAACCATGCTGTCACTGTTATTCAGGGCTGGGACTAAGACTCCCGCTGCACAGCAGTGTGATCCAGTCCTGGTTTCACTAGGAGTTTAATAATCAGACACACCTGAGTTTTTGCCTAGACCCACTGGGGCTGATCAAGCTGCTAGTGAAACCTGGACTGGGTGACACTGCTGTGCAACAGGAGTCTGATTCCCAGTTCTATTATTACAGAATAAATTAATCTGGATTTACTCTAGTGCAGACTTCTTTAAGATTGGTATTACTCAAACAATCATACAAAAAAAAAAAAAAAAAAAATAACACAAATCTTTGAAGCAATGAATTAAAATCCAGCCTTGTGTATCACCTCTCCCAGCACTGACAATAGAACTGCAGGGCATGCAAACATTTCGTGCCGCTCAGCGAAACACAGTATCCTGACAGCTGAGGCTAGCGCTGAAATATTAATGTTCTGGAGAGCTGAGAACGGAGCGGGCACAGCTCGGAGCAAAAGCGTTTGCAGCCCCCTGTAGAATGAACAAACCCAGCTTCACAAAGATAAAACAGAACCTTCTGAGTCGGGTTATGCTGAATTACACAGTGTAGCTTTCCATACACTTCACTCAAAAAAAAAAAAAAAAAAAGAATTTCATAATCTAACATTGAAATACTGGACTACTGTTATGGCTTCCTTTTAGGTGATATAACTTTGTGGTTTCTTTTGATTACATGACATCAAATAAGAGATTTAAATTATGTATATATATATATATATATATAGATATATATAGATAGATAGATAGATAGATAGATAGATAGATAGATAGATAGATAGATAGATAGATAGATAATGTGTGTTAATTATGTCTCAATCCTAAAATTCTGGGTGATGCAAAACTTTTGGCCAGAACTGTATTATATTATTATTATTATTTATTATTATTATTATTATTATTATTATTATTATTTATTATTATTATTTATTATTATTATTATTATTAAGGTGCAGGGTAATGGCAGCGCTGCACAGCTGAGACCAATGTCTTGCTTTTTTTTCTGTTTGAATATTCATCGCCCCGCTAATGAAGCGAGCAGAACGACTGTGCTTGGAAAATGTCAGGGGGGTGGGGGTGGGGGGGTGCGTGAGTAATACCAGCCGACCACACGATTGTGAAACAGCGCCAGCTTTAACGAGGGAGGGGCATTTGCATTTCACACTCATGCTTTTTTCCACGTTGCGGTGGGAATGATAAGAGAGATTGATAAGAGTCAAGATCAGAGTGTGTGTGCGTGTGCGTGTGCATGAGTGTGTGTGTGTGTGTGTGCGCACAGCACAGTGTAATAAAGCACAGTGAAGGTAGGTATTTCAGACAGACAGACAGACAGACAGGCAGGCAGACAGACAGACAGACAGGCAGACAGGTGGCCCCTCTCTGCTCTGCCAGTTTTCGACGCTGAAGTGAAACCACAAGCTAACAAACACTGCTGTGCACAGGACTGTGGGGATAATATACCACGCACACACACACACACACACGCACACACACACACACACACACACACACACACACACACACACACACACACACACACACACACACACACACACACACACACACACACACACACACACACACACACACACACACACACACACACACACACACCACACACACACACACACACACACACACACACACACACACACACACACACACACACACACACACACACACACACACACACACACACACACACACACACACACACACACACACACACACACACACACACACCTCATTACACGGCAGTAATTCTTGACAGTAATCCCACGCTCTCTCTAGCAATTCCGCTCGATAAACCAATTAGACAAGAGGCTCTATGTAGGATGAGACTGTTCCTAATTGAGAAGGACACAGCTATAGAGACGATCTCTCTCCTCTCCTCTCCTCTCCTCTCCCTGTCTCTCCTCTACTCTCCTCTCCCTGTCTCTCTCCTCCCCTCCCCTCTCCTCTTCCCCCCTCTCCTCCCCTCTCCTCTCCTCTTACTCTGCTGAACTTTTAGAAAAGACCTTTATCACACCTCAGCCACAAGTGATCCTTTTCTGGTTGAAATTGGTGAAACCTTGGTTTTGAATTTGCACATTTGTAGAGTTTCATTGAGACCTCTGACTTGTCATGCCTGTACACATTTACAGGGACGATGGCTTCATTCAATATCATTTGCACTCGTGCACAACCCAGCCTACTCTCAGGCAATATGAGAACCTTTTATAACAGTTAGTTTACCCTGTTTTTAATATGCTTTACCAGACCTCTCTGTGCTTTACAATGCTTCCCTGTGCTTTACCAGACCTCTCTGTGCTTTACAATGCTTGCCTATGCTTTACCAGACCTCTCTGTGCTTTACAATGCTTCCCTATGCTTTACCAGACCTCTCTGTGCTACAATGCTTCCCTATGCTTTACCAGACCTCTCTGTGCTTTACAATGCTTCCCTATGCTTTACCAGACCTCTCTGTGCTTTACAATGCTTCCCTATGCTTTACCAGACCTCTCTGTGCTTTACAATGCTTCCCTGTGCTTTACCAGACCTCTCTGTGCTTTACAATGCTTCCCTATGCTTTACCAGACCTCTCTGTGCTTTACAATGCTTCCCTATGCTTTACCAGACCTCTCTGTGCTTTACAATGCTTCCCTGTGCTTTACCAGACCTCTCTGTGCTTTACAATGCTTCCCTATGCTTTACCAGACCTCTCTGTGCTTTACAATGCTTCCCTATTCTTTACCAGACCTCTCTGTGCTTTACAATGCTTCCCTGTGCTTTGCCAGACCTCTCTAAAGCACAGAGGGGTCTGGTTATAGTAGTTGTATAGTATTACAAGAATTGTCTTAAAATGCATTATAAAAAAGAAGGCGACTAAAATGGATGCATGCAAACCAGACCGATATAACAACAACAACAACAACAACAACAACAACAACAACAATAATAATAATAATAATAATAATAATAATAATAATAATAATAATAATAATAATAATAATCAGATTGTATCGTGTATACAGTGACACGGCTCCCTGTGCTGCGGTATTGAAGGCTGGCTGTATAGAAACCAAAAGCGAGTGTCCGATTAACAAACTTCAAAACAGACACTCGCCACGGCGTGACCAACAACAGAGAGCGCTCCCGAGCAACAGAACCGACCTGGTCAATAACAAGGGTAACAAGACAACAACAACAACAACAACAACAATAATAATAATAATAATAATAATAATAATAATAATAATAATGATGCTCCCCCCACGAACCTGTTTTGACTGGATCCGTCTCGTCAGCACTAACGCTAGAACTCTCCGAAACGTTACTTGAATCTTCATTTTGCATTTTCTTTCCCCCCCCCCCCCCCCCAAAAAAAGACCCCTTTTTGAATGATTATTATTTTCTGCCCCCTCTCCCCCTGCTCGCCTGGCGTTCTCTACAGTATCGCTAGTGTTGCCGCTTGTAACCGCGTCGCTGTGCAGGTGTTGCCCGGCGCGTCCTGCTGTTTTGACAGGGTGACTGGTGTCGTCTCCCTGTCGTTCTCCACTTGCAAGATTCAATTACTGGCGTGCCAAATCTGGATTTTTTTTTTTTTTTTCGTTCTCCGGCAAGGGAAGACAAATTGAGCGAAGAGAGGAACGAGGAATAATCTGTTTGCACAGCAATGCTCGCAGTTCAGCACGCTTTTTACTCCTGTCTGTAGAAAGCGTTTGTTTACATCGGTTTTGGGCTTTACAGTGTGTGCCAGTGCGTTACCAGACCTCTCCTATGCTTCCCTATGCTTTACCAGACCTCTCTGTGCTTTACAATGCTTCCCTGTGCTTTACCAGACCTCTCTGTGCTTTACAATGCTTCCCTATGCTTTACCAGACCTCTCTGTGCTTTACAATGCTTCCCTATGCTTTACCAGACCTCTCTGTGCTTTACAATGCTTCCCTATGCTTTACCAGACCTCTCTGTGCTTTACAATGCTTCCCTATGCTTTACCAGACCTCTCTGTGCTTTACAATGCTTCCCTGTGCTTTACCAGACCTCTCTGTGCTTTACAATGCTTCCCTATGCTTTACCAGACCTCTCTGTGCTTTACAATGCTTCCCTGTGCTTTACCAGACCTCTCTGTGCTTTACAATGCTTCCCTATGCTTTACCAGACCTCTCTGTGCTTTACAATGCTTCCCTGTGCTTTACCAGACCTCTCTGTGCTTTACAATGCTTCCCTATGCTTTACCAGACCTCTCTGTGCTTTACAATGCTTCCCTATGCTTTACCAGACCTCTCTGTGCTTTACAATGCTTCCCTATGCTTTACCAGACCTCTCTGTGCTTTACAATGCTTCCCTATGCTTTACCAGACCTCTCTGTGCTTTACCAGACCTGTCTGTGCTTTATTACACCGTGCTGTGCTTATACTGCAGGGCGCTTGTATAAGGGTTAGTATGAAACAGTCCAGTTTGCAGTAGCCGGAATGCACATTTGAAATCTCCCTTCTCGTATATAGATATTGAGAGAAACACACCCGCTACTGAAGTGTTAACCGCTTTCAAAGGCGCGGGATAATCGCTTGTAAAGCGCGGCGGATTGGGTTATGTGTTAAACATGGAGGATGGGAGGAGAGAACTGCACGCACACAAAAACCAAACCAAGAAAACACAAATCAAATAAAACGACATAAACCCTCTCCTTCTGTCGTGTAACAACATCCACGCGTGAAAAAAGAAATGCACACAACGCGTCACGTCGCCGGTGTGTGGATATTTAGGAATGAAGCCGAACTGCAATGCGATAGACTCCGCTCCCCTCTCCTCTCCTCTCTCAAATAAGAGAGCCCGGAGGCGGGCAGGACTGATCAACCAAACCCGCCTCCCCCCCTGCAAGAACGGGGCTTTGCTTCGTCTGATAATGATAATGATAATGATAATAATAATAATAATAATAATAATAATAATAATAATAATAATAATAATAATGATCAAGATTTTATTTAAACAAATATTCTGAGGGTTTTGGCTGTCAAAGAGCTGTCATTTGAACCATGGTTAGTTTTGGACGCTATATTTAATTTATTAGACTATATATAGTCTAATGAATTAAATATAGGTTTATATGTTAAAAAGTAAAAAAAAAAATCAAAAAGTAAAAGCTCTTGTATTTTCCCAAAAATATGAATAATAATAATAATAATAATAATAATAATAATAATAATAATAATATATTATTATTATTATTATTATTATTATTATTATTATTATTATTATTATTAATCAGTGCTAATCAGGACGTTAGTCCTCCAAACCCAGAGGGTTCAGCAAGAAGCCGTCGCCTAAAGGCATTTCCGTAAACATACAAACAAACAAACAAACATACAAACAAACAAACAAACAAACAAACATATATTCCGAAACACAAAACCAAAACGGGCCCCAGGTGAAGGAGACGACCCGAGAGAAAGCGGGGGCCGTGGGACAGCCTCCGCGGTGCAGCCTGAGCCCTCCCACGGCGAGGGGCGCGCTGCTGTCCGGCGCAGGGGGTGTCAACATTGCCTAAGACCGGTGAGACCCACCGCAGAGCGCTGTCGGTTTCTATTACCGAAATCTTAACTGTTTTTATTTTATTTTGTTGTTTCCAGTCACATAAAAAATAAAATTAAAAAAAAAAAAAAAAAAATGTAAAAAATTATGTATTTAGTACAAAGTCCCGGGCGGGTGATCAAGACAAGAGCCCCCAAAAAATGTTTCCACTTTTTTTGTAATTATGTAAGCTATTACGGTAAGTTTTTCCGACACTATTCTCAGTTCTATATGTGTGTATTCCTGGAAGGCAAATAACAAAGACACTATATAATATATATATATATATATATATAATATATATATATATATATATATATATATATATATATATATATATATATATCTACATAACAACGCGTCATTATCTTAAAACAAAAAAAAAAAAAAAAAAAAAAAAAAAAAAAGCCCATACTTAAACCGAAACTTCTCTCATCAAAGACCACAGCGATGTAAATCACGCTTCATTCTTTCATTTATCTAGGCGAAAATAAAGACCGTACTATAAAAAGGACGCTGCACTGTTTCTCTCGCACCATCTAACTCTCGGGGTTGTTTTGTAAGTCAGGAAGTTAATATTTAATTATCAAATATGCTTGAAACATACATACTGTCAACCATGAACCCAAAACTGGGTTTTCAGATCAATAGTTTACACACACACACACAGGGACGGGAATCAGACTCCCGTTGCACAGCAGTGTGATCCAGTCCTGGTTTCACTGTGAGTTTAATAATAAGACACACTTGTTACCTAGACACACTGATCAAGCTGATAGCAGTAAAACCTGGAATGGGTGACACTGCTGTGCAATAGGAGTCTCATCCCATCCCTGCAGGTTTTTTTATATATATATATATATATATATATATATATATATATATATATATATATATATATATAAAGGAATTACAAGTCGTGTCCATATTACAAGAAATGACGTTTCTTTTTAAATTCGACATATACTCTGTCCTGACGCACACCAGTTAAAATCACCGTCGACGGAAACCATTGCGTTCATCCATAAACAGCATTCAGTAATTGAAGCGTGTAAATTGTAAGCGGTCTCCACCTAGTGTTCAAACTTAAGTATTGCGCTCAGGGTTGGCGAAGGTCGCACGATTTTGAAAGCCGGTAGCGACATCTAGCGGTTGTGTGGAGAAACAATACACGCGTATACGTTCCTGGATATTTCTTGATTTAAATCTTTGTATTTTTTTTTTTTTTAAAGCGCGGTTTATTAGAATTTTTAATTAGCTGTCTGGATAGTGTATTTAGAAGGTACTGTCGTGACTCCAATTTCCATTTACTTAAAGTTTAAATGGCTTATTAAATTTTAATTTATTTTCGACCAATTATAATTGGTCTTTTGGTAACCAATTTCATGGAATAACAAATCGATTATGCTACAAGGTCCCCCCCCCCCCCCCCCCCCCCCCCCCCCCCCCCATAACTTAAAATAGTTGACTACGTTTGTTTAATATGTTAAACCTATCTGTGCTTTACAATGCTTCCCTATGCTTTACCAGACCTCTCTGTGCTTTACAATGCTTCCCTATGCTTTACCAGACCCCTCTGTGCTTTACAATGCTTGCCTATGCTTTACCAGACCGCTCTGTGCTTTACAATGCTTGCCTATGCTTTACCAGACCTCTCTGTGCTTTACAATGCTTCCCTATGCTTTACCAGACCTCTCTGTGCTTTACAATGCTTCCCTATGCTTTACCAGACCTCTCTGTGCTTTACAATGCTTCCCTATGCTTTACCAGACCTCTCTGTGCTTTACAATGCTTCCCTATGCTTTACCAGACCTCTCTGTGCTTTACAATGCTTCCCTATGCTTTACCAGACCCCTCTGTGCTTTACAATGCTTGCCTATGCTTTACCAGACCTCTCTGTGCTTTACAATGCTTCCCTATGCTTTACCAGACCTCTCTGTGCTTTACAATGCTTGCCTATGCTTTACCAGACCTCTCTGTGCTTTACAATGCTTCCCTATGCTTTACCAGACCTCTCTGTGCTTTACAATGCTTCCCTGTGCTTTACCAGACCTCTCTGTGCTTTACAATGCTTCCCTATGCTTTACCAGACCTCTCTGTGCTTTACAATGCTTCCCTATGCTTTACCAGACCTCTCTGTGCTTTACAATGCTTCCCTGTGCTTTACCAGACCTCTCTGTGCTTTACAATCCTTCCCTATGCTTTACCGTCTTTCTCTGTGCTTTACAATGCTTGCCTATGCTTTCCCATGCATTAACTGCCCTTTATAAAAATGTGCTGTGATTTTAGGAATGGAAACTTGTATCAGTCCTTACTCAGCCGTGGTTTACAGTAACACCGGTTAGTAATGTCAGTGCACAGTCGCTTACAGCCCGGTTACGCAAAGGGGAGGCGACTTCATTAGTCACAGACAGCAGACTGTAATCAGTTTCAAACTCGCTTGCAAACTTAGCCGTTGCATTTAACAACAACGCTGCAGCCAACAAGCAAGCACAGCCCAGCCGACACATCTCACAAGGACCGCTTCCACTATGTATTGGGCTCTGTCTCTCGGGACGGTTCTGCTCGCTTCCTCGCTGAGGTTTTCCGCCGCGGAAGGTAAAGGGGAAACTGACTATACTTTCTTTCTTCCTCAGCCTGATGCTCAACAACTCCACATTTTAATGACTCTTTTTTTGGGGGGTTTCCCGCTGTCTCTCGTTGTTAATTGGTCTTGCGTTTCTGCTAGAGCCAGGAGATGCAATGCTTTATATCTTTCCAGCTTGTGAAGTAAAGTTTGCTCCGCGTTAAACCACGGGAGGGACAGACAGACAGACAGACAGACAGCCAGCCAGCCAGCCTCGCCGAGCTAAAGAAAACCTCGGGTTGAGTTTTGAAAGCCCAAGCTATGCGAACTGGGTGGCGGGGCAAAATATTACGAAGGCTTTGTGGAAAGAGTGAGGCATGCCACAAATACAAATACCGCAACAACAAAACAAGCACAAACAACAAAACAAACAAACCAGCAACACAAACATTTTAAGCAACGTTTGAAATTTTTTTTCGTAATCGCGCTGTTACAGTGCAACGCGCATATTGTTTGATTAGTGAAAGGATTGTTAATCAATAACGCAGAGACAAATAAATAGAACATCTACCGGCTGCAGACTACTTTGGCGTTTCTTATCAATGTGCTTTACCAGACCTCTCTGTTTTATCAAACTGCTGCGATTTTACTATGGGACATTTTTATATGGGTAAAGCATAGGGAAGCATTGTAAAGCACAGAGAGGTCTGGTAAAGCATAGGGAAGCATTGTAAAGCACAGAGAGGTCTGGTAAAGCATAGGGAAGCATTGTAAAGCACAGAGAGGTCTGGTAAAGCATAGGGAAGCATTGTAAAGCACAGAGAGGTCTGGTAAAGCATAGGGAAGCATTGTAAAGCACAGAGAGGTCTGGTAAAGCATAGGGAAGCATTGTAAAGCACAGCGAGGTCTGGTAAAGCACAGGGAAGCATTGTAAAGAATATGGAAGTATGATACTGTCTGGGAGACTGAATAAGTTCAAGTGATCCCTGACTGTATTCCAGGGATTCTGGAAAGCGTTCCCTCCCATGAAAATTCCTCTGAAGCGTGACTCAGCCTGTCTCTCTGTGAGAATGTTGGCCATGCCCCCTCCAACCCAGGCTGCTAAACACTGCTACGAACCACGACCAATCACGACCGCAAGGAAGCAGCAACAACAATGGCTATGTACTTCCCTATGCTTTACCAGACCTCTCTGTGCTTTACAATGCTTCCCTATGCTTTACCAGACCTCTCTGTGCTTTACAATGCTTCCCTATGCTTTACCAGACCTCTCTGTGCTTTACAATGCTTCCCTATGCTTTACCAGACCTCTCTGTGCTTTACAATGCTTCCCTATGCTTTACCAGACCTCTCTGTGCTTTACAATGCTTCCCTGTGCTTTACCAGACCTCTCTGTGGTTTATCATACTTTGCTGTGTTTTTACTGTGGGAAACGTTTATAATGAAAACAGCTATAAATATACAGCTGTATCTATATAGTGCTCTATAAATAAAATAAAAACATGTTTTTTTATGTATACAAGAAGTTTAAATGATATATATTTTTCAGGCTGTTTTGGACAAAAGTATCTTTTCAGCTGAACAGACAGACAGCTATTTCCTGGTGTATCGCAGTGATTTGATATCTATCCCATTCCTCGGGTCTGTTTTCATTGCTGTGTTTTTCACAGGTGCTGACAGTTTCTCTCCAGACATGTTCCAGCGAGAAGGTAAGGAGGTGCACTTCCAAGCTCTATGAAAGCCAGTGTTTGAGTCTCTTATAAACAGGATCCAGTCTTCATCTCTGCTGTCACTCCCCGTCACATTGATTAGCCTGTTAGAAAACTGTAGTGCAGGAAATCTGTGCTGTCATTTCTACAGTGCTGTTTCCACCCACGCTTTCCCCACAGTTATAACGTGCATTAGATCACGTTTATTTCTTTGTTTAAAATGCATTACCACACCTCTCTGTGCTTTACAATGCTTCCCTATGCGTTACCAGACCTCTCTGTGCTTTACAATGCTTCCCTGTGCTTTACCAGACCTCTCTGTGCTTTACAATGCTTCCCTATGCTTTACCAGACCTCTCTGTGCTTTACAATGCTTCCCTATGCTTTACCAGACCTCTCTGTGCTTTACAATGCTTCCCTATGCTTTACCAGACCTCTCTGTGCTTTACAATGCTTCCCTATGCTTTACCAGACCTCTCTGTGCTTTACAATGCTTCCCTATGCTTTACCAGACCTCTCTGTGCTTTACAATGCTTCCCTATGCTTTACCAGACCTCTCTGTGCTTTACAATGCTTCCCTATGCTTTACCAGACCTCTCTGTGCTTTACAATGCTTCCCTATGCATTACCAGACCTCTCTGTGCTTTACAATGCTTCCCTATGCTTTACCAGACCTCTCTGTGCTTTACAATGCTTCCCTATGCTTTACCAGACCTCTCTGTGCTTTACAATGCTTCCCTATGCTTTACCAGACCTCTCTGTGCTTTACAATGCTTCCCTATGCTTTACCAGACCTCTCTGTGCTTTACAATGCTTCCCTATGCTTTACCAGACCTCTCTGTGCTTTACAATGCTTCCCTATGCTTTACCAGACCTCTCTGTGCTGTATCACACTTTGCTGTGCTTTTTACTGAGGGAGACGAAACCGTTTCTTTCTCGTTTCTCGTTCCCGCCCGCAGTCGACCCCCTGGACTCGCTGGCTTTCCTGCTGCGCCCGACGGGCGAGCCGTGCCGGGGGGTGGCGTCGTGTCGCTGGGCGGAGGGCGGAGCGTTCCAGCCAGCGGGTCAGAGCGACGTTCCGGAGGTCAGCTTCCCCCCCGGCCGTCCCACGGCGGAAAACATGGGGAACGCGTGCCTGTACCGTGGGCGCCGGGCCACGCCCCCGCCCCACACCCTCCCACAGACCGGATTCAGTCACCTGGGACGCCAGGCCCAGGCAGTGAGCTCCGTGGAGGCGGGGATAGAACACTGCTGTCGCACGTCAGACCCGCTGTGCTGCGCACGACAAGCGGTAACGACTCTCATTAATTCTTTAATAGGTGTGTAAAATATACCAGATTGCAACTAAGAAGGACCTGCGCTTATATAATATAATATAATATAATATATATATACCGAGCATCAAAAGAAGTGTAGCTCTATTACAACACATTTCTTTTTTTAGAATATGGTATATAAATGATGGACATTGACAAAATGTTTTTGGTTTCTTTTTAAAGATCATTCCGCAGCGTCTTTGTGACGTCAATCCTTAATCAGCACAATAGAAAGTCACGGCGCCTGCCCTGAAACAGAGTTCGTCTTTTTTCGATCACATCTAGTGAATTTCATCCAAATACAAGTGATACGTTTCTTTTGATGCTCAGTGTGTGTATATGTATATATATATATATGTATGTAAGGATGGGAATCAGACTCCTGCTGCACAGCAGTGTGATCCAGTCCAGGTTTCACTAGCAGCTTGATCAGCCCCAGTGTGTCTAGCTAACAAGCTCAGGTGTGTCTGATTATTAAACTCCAACACATTCTGACGATAAGAAGCCCCGAAGGCTGCAGCGCAGTCAGCATGTCTGGGAAGCTGGCTGGCTTTGAACTCCAGAGCGAGACTCGACTGACAAAGACCAAACAAAACACGCCCGTCGAAAAACCGGTCCAGCCGGTCTCACGGTTGGAAAGACTGGATCATTAACAAAAGCAAATGAGTTGTCATTAAAAAAAATTAATAATAATAATAATTAAACATACAGGAGCAGTCTCCCTGTGGGGCCAAGACCAGCGGCCTGACAGAGATTCTATGGAGGCAGGTGCTGGAGTATCACTGATACAGCACAGAGTGATACAGCACAGTGACAGCATGGTCAAGAATAGGCAAGCATTGCAAAGCACAGAGAGGTCTGAGAAAGCATAGGGAAGCATTGTAAAGCACAGAGAGGTCTGGGAAAGCATAGGGAAGCATTGTAAAGCACAGAGAGGTCTGGGAAAGCATGGGGAAGCATTGTAAATAACTTAAGAATTGAATACATGATTGCTTATGTTGTAATTAACATTGTACAGTTTCACACTGGCACTGTCTTTCTGCTCCCTAATGCTGCCTGCTTTCTGCACTGCTCCCCCTAGTGGATGGAAGCGCTACAGCAGTTCTGTTTAGAGGAGTCCTCTATTAAGACGCGTCAGTATCATTGCTGCCTGAAACAGGGAGAGGAGAAATGGGGGTGCTTCCAAAACGACGCCCCCAATCCGGGCTACAACCCCACGGTGTCGGAGGTCGAGGGCGCCCAAGGGGGGGCCCAGAAGTCTGAAGGCGCGCCCATGTTACGATTTTCCTGGAACCCCCAATTCTGCAACAGGTTAGTTTGGGGGAGGGGGAAGCAGACAACAAAACCAAGTTACACTCGGAGGTCCTGCAGGTAAAGAAAGGGGTCTTAAGACCAGGAGGTTGAAATCCCAGCTCAGCCACTGACTCCCTGTGTGTGTGAGAGACCCTGAGCGAGTCACTTCACCTCCTTGTGCTCCGTCCTTCAGACGAGATGTAAAACAAACGAGGTCCTATTGGAAGAGACTCTGCAGCAGCAGCAGCAGTTGTTGATGATGCAGAGTTCACCCCCCTGGTCTCTGCGAGTCTCTTTGGATAAAAGCGTCTGCTGAGTGACTCATTTAATTAACACCGTGTAACAAATTATTATTATTTTTTTTGTTCCTGGGTAGTAAGTGTTATTTCCTACAAAAGATGTAGAGGTGAATAGTTTTTCGAGATTTACGATTATACAGTATAATCGTAAATCTCGAAAGACTACTCGCTTCTAAATCTTTTGTAGTCATTTTTGTATTACTTTAGTATAAATACATGTTAATTTGGATTCATATGTTGTTTTTTTCTGACTTTATGTGAACGAAAAGACACACATTTGCCCGTTTTCCCATTGGAAACAGTGATATTTTGAAATATCACTGTCCTGGTCACAAAAGCAAAGTTTGTGGGGAATAATAGCCATTTTCTATACTTTTGAGGCATAAGCAATTAGGAAACAACACTTACTACCCAGGAACAAAAATTGTGTTACATAGTGTAATAATAATCTCTTGCCCCCTCTAGTGACAGCAAGGCAGTACTGCAGCCCAGGGGGGCCCAGGGGTCCCAGCTAGAGCTTCCCAAACTGAGCTTCCCTCCCGGCAGACCCTCCCCCTCCAACCTGCGCAACATATGCAGACTGGGCAAGCTCCGCCCCTGGTACCCGTCCAAGTGCATGCCCAGCAGCGGGTATGGCTGGTTCCTGCGCCAATCAAA
>NC_054584.1:442081-454581 GCF_017654505.1 Polyodon spathula
TGGTTCCAGGACTCGGGGGAGCCTCGCTGCCTCCTCCCCCTCTCCCCTTCCCTCTCCTGGGCAGAGTAAAGCTGCATGACTGGGGAGTCCTGCAGTTCTCCCTCCTGGGGCTGCTCTGGCTTCCTAGACGCCTGAGAGCTTTCCTCCATCCCTTCTCCTCCTTCATCCTCCCGTTCAGCCTCCTGCCCTCCGCCTGTAAGGACAGGAAAGGGTTCTTGAGAATGTTTTCTGCTGTGCAAAAGTCTTCTCATATTGAATTGCACCCCCTCTATATACAATGAACTCCCTCAGCTTCATAGAGTCCAGTGAAAGCTGCTGAATAATGTTCCCTTGTTCTCATATTGAATTGCACCCCCTCTATATAGAATGAACTCCCTCAGCTTCATAGAGTCCAGTGAAAGCTGCTGAATAATGTTCCCTTGTTCTCATATTGAATTGCACCCCCTCTATATAGAATGAACTCCCTCAGCTTCATAGAGTCCAGTGAAAGCTGCTGAATAATGTTCCCTTGTTCTCATATTGAATTGCACCCCCTCTATATAGAATGAACTCCCTCAGCTTCATAGAGTCCAGTGAAAGCTGCTGAATAATGTTCCCTTGTTAACATATTGAATTGCACCCCCTCTATATAGAATGAACTCCCTCAGCTTCATAGAGTCCAGTGAAAGCTGCTGAATAATGTTCCCTTGTTCTCATATTGAATTGCACCCCCTCTATATAGAATGAACTCCCTCAGCTTCATAGAGTCCAGTGAAAGCTGCTGAATAATGTTCCCTTGTTAACATATTGAATTGCACCCCCTCTATATAGAATGAACTCCCTCAGCTTCATAGAGTCCAGTGAAAGCTGCTGAATAATGTTCCCTTGTTCTCATATTGAATTGCACCCCCTCTATATAGAATGAACTCCCTCAGCTTCATAGAGTCCAGTGAAAGCTGCTGAATAATGTTCCCTTGTTAACATATTGAATTGCACCCCCTCTATATAGAATGAACTCCCTCAGCTTCATAGAGTCCAGTGAAAGCTGAAAAATATTCCCTTGTTAAAGCTGCTGAATAATGTTCCCTTGTTCTCATATTGAATTGCACCCCCTCTATATAGAATGAACTCCCTCAGCTTCATAGAGTCCAGTGAGAGCTGCTGAATAATGTTCCCTTGTTCTCATATTGAATTGACACCTCAGCTTTGTATAGTTTTCCATGCACTTAACCACATGAGTCTAACCTATGAGCAATTTCAATCACCAATATAGGAAACCAAACTAACACACCGACTGGTATTCACAGGCATCACATTAGCTTCCTTACTTCCTTCCATGGCTCCCAGGACCTCCCCAGCACTGCAGACACTGCCTTCCCCCAGCACCAGCCTCTGAAAGCTGGAAGGAAGAGCTGGCTTTCCAGCACAGAGTCCCGGGGCGCCAGCTATCAGATCCTGGGGTTTGGAGAGAGGCTGAGGGGCTGCGCTCCCTTCCTGTGTGTCATCGCTCCCGCCGAACCGGCTCCCACGAAGAAGGTCCTCTTTCCCTGGGTTCCCCGGAAAAGGTACCTCGTTTTCAGACCGTCGGGACCCCAGGGCTGGGAGGCTCCACAGCAGTGGGGTTCCCTCGGATTTCCTCACCTTCCCCTCCCGCAGGAGACGATAGAGGCCCTGGTTGGCTGTTTTCTTGGGGACCCCCAGCTCCCGGGCGATTTTGTAACAGGGGACCCCACCTTTTTCAGTGACCCCCTGTAGGATTTGTAAAATGCTAGCAGGGTCAACGCTGGCCCCTTCTTGAGGTGTGGGAGCAGGGGGTGCGGGGCTGGAAGCAGGGGGCTTGCGAGGGATCTCCCCTGCCTCTCCACCTTCCTTCTCCCCGGCCATCGTGTGTCGTTTCTGGGGGGACAAGCGCCACAGCGGCGGGGATGTTCCCTCCCTCCTGAGCTCCCCTGTCTTCTCTAGCGCGTACAGCGCTGGGTTCACCTGCTTGCTGGTTTTCAACCCAATGTTTCTGGAGATCTGCAAGGCAGTGGAGCCTTCCTCGATGCCCCAGAGGAACGAGCAGATTTTTCCGGGAATATCACAGATTTCTTCCATTGCCGGGTTTTCTAAATACACCCCCTTCGCTTTTCTGGACTCGTTGAAGCACTTGTGACAGTTTGAGAGTTTCTCCACAATATCATGCCTTTTCTTTCTTATCTGACACCTCTACACCCCCCTTGCTCTCCCGCACTGAAAAAAAGGAGCAGAAATGTCACGGCTTGAAACTCACACCAGCCCTGCTGCTGCTGCTGCTGCACCCAGTCCTGGGGTTCAGAGCTCCCCTCAATGAAGTCTATTATTATTAATATTGCAATGATCAGGAGGCAGGAGTTTGAGCAGGGTTAGAAACTCACACTAGCCCTGCTGCTGCTGCTGCTGCACCCAGTCCTGGGGTTCAGAGCTCCCCTCAATGAAGTCTATTATTATTAATATTGCAATGATCAGGAGGCAGGAGTTTGAGCAGGGTTAGAAACTCACACTAGCCCTGCTGCTGCTGCTGCACCCAGTCCTGGGGTTCAGAGCTCCCCTCAATGAAGTCTATTATTATTAATATTGCAATGATCAGGAGCCAGGAGTTTGAGCAGGGTTAGAAACTCACACTAGCCCTGCTGCTGCTGCTGCACCCAGTCCTGGGGTTCAGAGCTCCCCTCAATGAAGTCTATTATTATTAATATTGCAATGATCAGGAGCCAGGAGTTTGAGCAGGGTTAGAAACTCACACTAGCCCTGCTGCTGCTGCACCCAGTCCTGGGGTTCAGTCCCCTGGGGGAGCCAGGAGTTTGAGCAGGGTTAGAAACTCACACTAGCCTGCTGCTGCTGCTGCACCCAGTCCTGGGGTTCAGAACTCCCCTTGTGATATTATTATTATATGATCAGGAGCCAGGAGTTTGAGCAAGGTTAGAAACTCACACTAGCCCTGCTGCGGCTGCTGCACCCAGTCCTGGGGTTCAGAATATATATATATATATATATATATATATATATATATATATATATATATATACATACACACACACACACACACACACACACACATATATTATTCGCTTTACCTTAGTTAGAAAGGCAGTCTGTGCAAACCACAGCTTGATAAGCGCAGTCCACTGTAAATTACCCTGTGCGAGTTCTTAGTGGAGTTTCGGTCGCTCCGAATCCCGGGTACTTGTAGTTTCGATTCCTCAGCAGAATGACGTGTTGCCTTCTCGCCCGCAGCCGCTGGGATTTACCGTATAGACGGGTTTTATAGCTTATAGCGCAATTTCTTCACCCGACTGCTCTGTAAGTGCAGGTGGTGTTGGGTTCTGTCGCACTGGGCGACTACAGCAACCCGTCTTATCGTGTATTCCTTCATTTCTGATATCAGCAGTTCTGTTTCTGACGCCAGTAGTCTTTTGTCGATCTCAGGAAGACAATATTTTAATATCAACAATTCTCACTGGATTTACCAGAGTAAGTAACACCGGTGTGAGTCTCCTGGGATAAAGGTGTCTGCCAAATAAATTAATAATAATAATAATAATAATAATAATAATAATCATTTTCAAATAGGTATTTGAAAAACAGAATTTCTGATAGTAGCCACTAGGTGTCGCCATTTCTCTACATTGTAAAATCCAGGGGCTGGTTGCAATAAGCTTAAGAATGCACTCCCTCCTTCCCCCCCAATAAAATAACCATGAGTGACAGGATTGTTGACCAGAGCTGGTGCCCTCTCTCTGTCCGTCCGCCTGTCTGTCAGGGGCTAGGTTCAGACCACCGACCAAACTCATTACACTTGTGTGACCTGAGAATCGAACTGTCTGTGTGTGTGTCTGTCTGTCTGTTTGTGTGTGCTTGAGTGTGTGCGTGTGTGTCTGTCTGTGTGTGTGTGTGTGTGTGTGTGTGTGTGTGTGTGTGTGTGTGTGTGTGTGTGTGTGTGTGTGTCTGTCTGTCCTGTCTGTGTGTGTGTGTGCGTGTGTGTGTGTGTGTCTGTCTATCTGTGTGTGCGTCAGTGTGTGTACGTGTGTGTCTGTGTGTGTGTGTGTGTGTCAGTGTGTGTGTGTGTGTGTGTGTGTGTGTGTGTGTGTGTGTGTGTGTGTGTGAGAGAGACCCTGAGCAAGTCACTTAAAACAAAACGAGGTCCTACTGGAAGTGACTCTGTGACTCAGTTGTAATGCATAGTTCACCCCCTGGTCTCTTAAATTACTTTGGATAAAAGCATCTGCTAAATGACTCAAGCCTAGTTGTGCAGCAATCCCTGTGGGGGTGGGGGGCCCACAGCGTTTCAATTTCACAATGCATTAACCCTGTTTACACATTTAGCTGTTCCTGTTAACTCGAGACCAACTGTCCAAGCCTGCTGGAGCGAGAGAGAGAGAGAGAGAGAGAGAGAGAGAGAGAGAGAGAGAGAGTGGAGGAGGCGAGTAGGCGGGGAGTCACAGCATCAACTCAGGGTCTTCAACAGAGGCAATGGCTCTGTATTACATTGAGGGGCAATGGGAGCACAAACATAGGGCAGCTGCAATGGGGTGAGGCTGGTAGAATGGGACCCCAGTGTGCTCACTATACCCTTCCTGAATGATCTTCAATAGCATTGCAATGGGGTGAGGCTGGTAGAAAGTGTCAGAAAGCACAGAGAGGTCTGGTAAAGCATAGGGAAGCATTGTAAAGCACAGAGAGGTCTGGTAAAGCATAGGGAAGCATTGTAAAGCACAGAGAGGTCTGGTAAAGCATAGGGAAGCATTGTAAAGCACAGAGAGGTCTGGTAAAGCATAGGGAAGCATTGTAAAGCACAGAGAGGTCTGGTAAAGCACAGGGAAGCATTGTAAAGCACAGAGAGCGAGGGGGCCGGGGGGGGGGCGGACCGCTCCTTGTTGTTGTGGTTACGATCGCATTGTGTTGCAGTTTGTTATAGTGTGTTAATTTCCTTTTCTCTGAGAAAGGACACAAGACAGCAGAGCAAAAACTCAATTACATCCTCTGCGGAGATAAACAATCAGATTTTGTCTTTTTGTCTATTTGATTTTCTATGGACAGGAAGCGCACTGGTCTTGGGAAAACGGTAACCTTTACTGAGAGAACACAAACACACTTTTATTTGCGGAACTGCGGCTTGGAACAATGATTCTGCCAGATAGCGCCTCTGCCAGATAGCGCTGCTGCCAGATAGCGCCGCTGCCAGATAGCGCTTCTGCCAGATAGCGCCGCTGCCAGATAGCACTTCTGCCAGATAGCGCCGCACAGCTGTGTGTAATATATTAATTTCTGTGCTGTGACAAGAACCCCTCGGTGCGATGAAGCCCTGATAATCCGTTGCAGGCGGTCTGTTTTTCGCCTTCGCAGTAAAATATCGTTCGTCGTTATCGGTTTTTCTTTCTCTAGATTTTCGGGGGGGTTGTCTTATCTTTGGCCCGTTTTATTGTATTCTCTGTGTTTTGTTTTGTTTTTGTTCTTTTTTTTATTTTTCTTGTTAGTCTACCTACAGCTGTCCGTGTAAATGCGCTTAGCCGCCAAGTATTGCCAAAGGCGTTCTTTTAACCAAAGATTGACCGATCGGCATCGAAAGAGACTCCTCACTATTAAAACACATTTATTTACGAAAAAAAAAATAAGGTATACAAACGATGGACGTTGACGCAATGTTTTTGGTTTCTTTTTTAAATCGCTCTATCGTTCATCCTTGCTTTATCAGAAAGGGTCTCCCGACAGCCAGAAGCTCGCTGTCTCCGTCTGTTTAACACGACTCTTATCCCGAACGTTGCTTCCTTCACAAATAACGAAACGACGGTCGCAAAGCTTTGATATTCGGGGCGATTCTGCGCGATTCGTTTTGGGTAAGCTTATTAGCGTGTAAGACAGACGCATGACCGCGTTAGCTACCGTCTCTGTTTAGCACCGGGTTAAATGTAGGTGCAAATTCCTTGAAATGCAATTAACGTGCAGTTCTTTTTATGGACAGCAGATGGCGCCAACGTCGGCTTTGAATCTCACATTATTATTATTATTATTATTATTATTATTATTATTAAGCTTGCTGAATGGATGTAAAACCAGTACTGGCTCAGAATGCTCTGCAATAGGAGTCTTGTATTATTATTATTATTATTATTATTATTATTATTATTATTTTATTATTATTAACACACGGAATGAAAGTCAAACCTAGACTGACTTTTTTTTCACATCCAAAAAAAAAATAAAATAAAATAAAACAAATCTTCAGTTTTGTTTTTCTCCACAGTTTTGGCGTTTTGTATTTCTTCTTCCTTTGTTATTTGATTGTTATTTTTATTTTTATTTTTTAATAAAGACCTTCGCTTCTTTTGATTCGTTTTAAAAACCGCGGATTCGAACCCATTCAAGACATTTCAAAACATTTCAATTTAGAACATAAAAACATAAGAAAGTTTACAAACGAGAGGAGGCCATTCGGCCCATCTTGCTCGTTTGGTTGTTAGTAGCTTATTGATTTGCCAGGATTTTGTCCTTGATCTGGGGAGACAGTCATCTCTGCTCATTAAAATACTGATTTTACACGTCAAGAGACAGCTGCATCAGAGTGAGAAAGAGAGAGAGAGAGAGAGAGAGAGAGAGAGAGAGAGAGACAGAGAGAGAGACAGAGAGAGTGTGAGAGAGAGAGGGGGGCGAGGAAGGGAGAGAGTGGGCAGTTCAGTCTCCGTGTCTCAAGCCTGCCCTTAATATCTTAGAGAGAGAAGCGACAGGCAGAAATGTTGCAAAATCTCTCCCTCTCTCTCATCCCTCCCTTTCTCTTTCTCCCCCTCCTGTCTCTCTCTCGCCCTCCCTTTCTCCCATCCCCTCCCTTCCTTTCTCCCCTCCTCCCTCTCTCCCTCTCTTTCTCTGTCTCCCCCTTGTAAAGCGCTTTGTAATGGTGCTCCACTATGAAAGGCGCTATATATATATAAAGATAATATATATATATATATATATATATATATATATATATAATATATATCGTATATATATAATATATATTATGCATTTGATATTTTTCAAGTTGTCTGCGGTAAAAGTTTTGCATCCGCTAGAATTTTAGGACTGAGACATCATTAAAACAGAAACATAATGAACAATAACACAATATATTTCACATTATGAAATCAAATACTGAACAGTACTGCCGCCTAGACTTCTCCAGAGGCACATTTCAAACACGATTATCGGTTTATATATAAAAAGCCTGCCGTGCATTAGAGAGGTGTGGTCGCGTTTCTGGGATGACGTCTCTGCTTCCTTTGCTTTCTTTCAGTTTCACACACAGCTGATGAGAGGAGCAACCTGTTGCTGTCGGGGGGCGGGGCGATCGTGTCGTCACGGTATTCCAGTAACGCAGCTCTGTCTGATCGCTTTATATAAAGCAACCCGCTAAGATAACGAGAGCAGCAAACACACAGAGCCCCTGCAATTCGGAGCAGGTGAGCACCCCCCTGCGCAGGAACGAGAGCAGCTTTTTAGGGGGACCCCCCCCCCCCGGTGCATGCGTCAGGCTAAGTGATGACAGCGCACTGTCCAGGCGAGCTGAGTTAATGGAGTTCCATTATTATCGAGTACCGCCCACAGCGGCAGTACCATTATAGCTGTTACAGCGCGGCTTTTAGGAGCTTGTCTGCCTTTGTTTGCATGTTTGAACCAACACCTCTAATGGTAAAGCATAGGGAAGCACTGTAAAGCACAGAGAGGTCTGGTAAAGCATAGGGAAGCATTGTAAAGCACAGAGAGGTCTGGTAAAGCATAGGGAAGCATTGCAAAGCACAGAGAGGTCTGGTAAAGCATAGGGAAGCATTGTAAAGCACAGAGAGGTCTGGTAAAGCACAGGGAAGCATTGTAAAGCACAGAGAGGTCTGGTAAAGCATAGGGAAGCATTGTAAAGCACAGAGAGGTCTGGTAAAGCATAGGGAAGCATTGTAAAGCACAGAGAGGTCTGGTAAAGCATAGGGAAGCATTGTAAAGCACAGAGAGGTCTGGTAAAGCATAGGGAAGCATTGTAAAGCACAGAGAGGTCTGGTAAAGCATAGGCAAGCATTGTAAAGCACAGAGAGGTCTGGTAAAGCATAGGGAAGCATTGTAAAGCACAGAGAGGTCTGGTAAAGCATAGGGAAGCATTGTAAAGCACAGAGAGGTCTGGTAAAGCATAGGGAAGCATTGTAAAGCACAGAGAGGTCTGGGAAAGCATAGGGAAGCATTGTAAAGCACAGAGGCATGGCAAAGCAGGGTTAACGCATAGTATAACCATGTGAAAATGACTGTGCAAATGTTTATAACGGCAGCTTGGGGGCTGACGGTGTTATGGCAGGTGTTTGAGTGTTTTGAGTGTTTTGTTTCTGCGGTCATGCTGCTGTTATCAATCTCCGCACACCGGATCACGGAACACCGTTTAATCCCCATTATGAGCTGACGAGTGCGCCGCGGTTTCCACATGCTGACAAACTGCCGCCCTTACCCAGAGCAAACAAAGCATAAAACAACAAGAGAGGATTGCAATAAAAACAACAACAATAATAATAATAATAACAATAATAAAAATAACAACAACAATAATAATAATAACAATAATAAAAACAACAACACATAAAATAATAATAATAATAATAATAATAATAACAAAAAAATCAACAAAATAATAATAACAACAACAACAAAAACAACACAACTATCATAATAATAATAATTAACAAAACAATGGTAAATGTTAAACGGAGGGTAATATATTGGATAATTGGGTAATGTTTGGGCCAAGGTGGTAAACAAAACATATTATAATTATTGGGGCGGGGGTAATGTATGCGAGCAGGAGGGTAATATATAATAAACAAAAGGGGAAAACAATAATTACAAACCCGTTTTGTTTTACAAAGCTTTTTTTTAAGTTTCCGCCTCCCATTTTAAAACTCAATACAGAGCAACACACACAAAATAACACAACTATGGGCCCATTACAGACCCGCCTCCCATTACAGACCCGCCTCCCATTACAAACCCGCCTCCCATTACAAACCCGCCTCCCATTACAAACCCGCCTCCCATTACAAACCCGCCTCCCATTACAAACCCGCCTCCCATTACAAACCCGCCTCCCATTACAAACCCGCCTCCCATTACAAACCCCGCGGCCCATTACAAACCCGCCTCCCATTACAAACCCGCCTCCCATTACAGACCCGCCTCCCATTACAGACCCCGCCTCCCATTACAGACCCGCCTCCCATTACAAACCCGCCTCCCATTACAGACCCGCCTCCCATTACAGACCCGCCTCCCATTACAAACCCGCCTCCCATTACAAACCCGCCTCCCATTACAGACCCGCCTCCCATTACAAACCCGCCTCCCATTACAAACCCGCCTCCCATTACAAACCCCCCTCCCATTACAAACCCGCCTCCCATTACAAACCCGCCTCCCATTACAAACCCGCCTCCCATTACAAACCCGCCTCCCATTACAGACCCGCCTCCCATTACAAACCCGCCTCCCATTACAGACCCGCCTCCCATTACAGACCCGCCTCCCATTACAGACCCGCCTCCCATTACAGACCCGCCTCCCATTACAGACCCGCCTCCCATTACAGACCCGCCTCCCATTACAAACCCGCTTCCCATTACAGACCCGCCTCCCATTACAAACCCGCTTCCCATTACAAACCCGCCTCCCATTACAAACCCGCCTCCCATTACAGACCCGCCTCCCATTACAAACCCGCCTCCCATTACAAACCCGCCTCCCATTACAGACCCGCCTCCCATTACAGACCCGCCTCCCATTACAGACCCGCCTCCCATTACAGACCCGCCTCCCATTACAGACCCGCCTCCCATTACAAACCCGCCTCCCATTACAAACCCGCCTCCCATTACAGACCCGCCTCCCATTACAGACCCGCCTCCCATTACAAACCCGCCTCCCATTACAGACCCGCCTCCCATTACAAACCCGCCTCCCATTACAGACCCCGCCTCCCATTACAAACCCGCCTCCCATTACAGACCCGCCTCCCATTACAAACCCCGCCTCCCATTACAGACCCGCCTCCCATTACAAACCCGCCTCCCATTACAGACCCGCCTCCCATTACAAACCCGCCTCCCATTACAGACCCCGCCTCCCATTACAAACCCGCCTCCCATTACAGACCCGCCTCCCATTACAAACCCGCCTCCCATTACAGACCCGCCTCCCATTACAAACCCGCCTCCCATTACAGACCCGCCTCCCATTACAAACCCGCCTCCCATTACAGACCCGCCTCCCATTACAAACCCGCCTCCCATTACAAACCCGCCTCCCATTACAAACCCCGCCTCCCATTACAGACCCGCCTCCCATTACAAACCCGCCTCCCATTACAACCCCGCCTCCCATTACAAACCCGCCTCCCATTACAAACCCGCCTCCCATTACAAACCCCGCCTCCCATTACAAACCCGCCTCCCATTACAAACCCCCCTCCCATTACAAACCCGCCTCCCATTACAAACCCCCCTCCCATTACAAACCCGCCTCCCATTACAAACCCGCCTCCCATTACAAACCCGCCTCCCATTACAAACCCGCCTCCCATTACAAACCCGCCTCCCATTACAGACCCGCCTCCCATTACAAACCCGCCTCCCATTACAGACCCGCCTCCCATTACAAACCCGCCTCCCATTACAAACCCGCCTCCCATTACAAACCCGCCTCCCATTACAAACCCGCCTCCCATTACAAACCCGCCTCCCATTACAAACCCGCCTCCCATTACAAACCCGCCTCCCATTACAAACCCGCCTCCCATTACAAACCCGCCTCCCATTACAGACCCCGCCTCCCATTACAAACCCGCCTCCCATTACAGACCCGCCTCCCATTACAAACCCGCCTCCCATTACAGACCCGCCTCCCATTACAAACCCGCTTCCCATTACAGACCCGCCTCCCATTACAAACCCGCTTCCCATTACAGACCCGCCTCCCATTACAAACCCGCCTCCCATTACAGACCCGCCTCCCATTACAGACCCCGCCTCCCATTACAAACCCGCCTCCCATTACAAACCCCGCCTCCCATTACAAACCCGCCTCCCATTACAGACCCGCCTCCCATTACAGACCCGCCTCCCATTACAAACCCGCTTCCCATTACAGACCCGCCTCCCATTACAAACCCGCTTCCCATTACAGACCCGCCTCCCATTACAAACCCGCTTCCCATTACAGACCCGCCTCCCATTACAAACCCGCCTCCCATTACAGACCCGCCTCCCATTACAAACCCGCCTCCCATTACAAACCCGCCTCCCATTACAAACCCGCCTCCCATTACAAACCCGCCTCCCATTACAGACCCGCCTCCCATTACAGACCCGCCTCCCATTACAAACCCGCCTCCCATTACAGACCCGCCTCCCATTACAAACCCGCCTCCCATTACAGACCCGCCTCCCATTACAAACCCGCCTCCCATTACAGACCCGCCTCCCATTACAAACCCGCCTCCCATTACAGACCCGCCTCCCATTACAAACCCCGCCTCCCATTACAAACCCGCCTCCCATTACAAACCCGCCTCCCATTACAGACCCCGCGGCCCATTACAAACCCGCCTCCCATTACAGACCCCGCGGCCCATTACAGACCCCGCCGGCCTCTCCTGGCTCAGTCCGGCTTGCACGCCTTTGTCAAACTCGCTTATTTTACGCGCAACAGGTGCGCATTCCTTCCTTTCTGGTCCGAGGCGCTCGCCCGCAGACGCAATACGAACCCGAGCCGCCAGCTGGCAGTTGCTTTATTAAACTGCCTGTCTAGATGTCGGGGTGACGCTCGGGTGACCCCAACATGTACAAATACCCCCCCCCGTCTTCACCTCACGCTATCATTAGGGGAATAGCACCCCTTCTTCTATCCAGGATCCCGAGAGAGGAGAGCGAGATTAATAACGAAGGCTTGTTCACTTCATAACATTTTGTTGTGATTCAGATTGTGGATGTTTTGTTATTGGAAAAAGGTGTGTCGGCTTATTATTTATCAATAATCTATCTATCTATCTATCTATCTATTAGATATATGATCTTATCTAAAGATATCTATCTATCTATAGATAGATAGATAGATAGATAGATAGATAGATAGATAGATAGATAGATAGATAGATAGATAGATAGGTAGTTTTTTAATAGGGGCGACTCTGGTATCGCTGTGCGTGTCTGTGTAGGTCGATTTTACAAAAATATATTGAGAAAAGAGAGTCTTGTAGCAATCCGCTATTCCTTTTAACTCTGTCACTCTCTCATCTCTCTCTCTCTCTCTCTCTCTCTCTCTCTCTCTTCTCTCTCTCTCTCTCTCTCTCTCTCTCTCTCTCTCTCTCTCTCTCTCTCTCTCTCTCTCTCTCTCTCTTCTCTCTCTCTCTCTCTCTCTCTCTCTCTCTCTCTCTCTATCCTCTCTCTCTCTCTCTCTCTATCCTCTCTCTCTCTCTCTCTCTCTCTCTCTCTCTCTCTCTCTCC
>NC_054584.1:464581-480231 GCF_017654505.1 Polyodon spathula
TCAACCCTGTTCCCAATGTAACTTTGCACCTTCACACGTGTGCAAATCTAACCCCACAGCCCGCCCCCGGACCTCCCGTGAGAATCGCTACACACTAACAGGAACCCTATGATAAGTTAGCACTGTTTCCCACCCTCACTGTCTTTCTCTTATACCTTCCTCTTGCCTGTGTGTGTATCGCCTGGACGACCGTGTCAAAGGAGGGCTCTGCTCATTAGTTTAACTGACAGATTACAGCACCTCGGGAGAAAACTTTCAGAATAGACATTTTAACAAGAGAGGAAACGGGGGGAGGGGGAGAGAGAGAGAGAGAGAGAGAGAGAGAGAGAGAGAGAGAGAGAGAGAGAGACGGAGAGGCACTCTCTCACATTGAGAGTATATAGCATTCATTCCATATAGAGGGGGTGCAATTCAATATGAGAACAAGGGAACATTATTCAGCAGCTTTCACTGGACTCTATGAAGCTGAGGGAGTTCATTCTATATAGAGGGGGTGCAATTCAATATGTTAACAAGGGAACATTATTCAGCAGCTTTCACTGGACTCTATGAAGCTGAGGGAGTTCATTCTATATAGAGGGGGTGCAATTCAATATGTTAACAAGGGAACATTATTCAGCAGCTTTCACTGGACTCTATGAAGCTGAGGGAGTTCATTCTATATAGAGGGGGTGCAATTCAATATGAGAACAAGGGAACATTATTCAGCAGCTTTCACTGGACTCTATGAAGCTGAGGGAGTTCATTCTATATAGAGGGGGTGCAATTCAATATGATAACAAGGGAACATTATTCAGCAGCTTTCACTGGACTCTATGAAGCTGAGGGAGTTCATTCTATATAGAGGGGGTGCAATTCAATATGAGAACAAGGGAACATTATTCAGCAGCTTTCATTGGACTCTATGAAGCTGAGGGAGTTCATTCTATATAGAGGGGGTGCAATTCAATATGTTAACAAGGGAACATTATTCAGCAGCTTTCATTGGACTCTATGAAGCTGAGTGAGTTCATTCTATATAGAGGGGGTGCAATTCAATATGATAACAAGGGAACATTATTCAGCAGCTTTCACTGGACTCTATGAAGCTGAGGGAGTTCATCTCTATATAGAGGGTGTGCAATTCAATATGTTAACAAGGGAACATTATTCAGCAGCTTTCACTGGACTCTATGAAGCTGAGGGAGTTCATTCTATATAGAGGGGGTGCAATTCAATATGTTAACAAGGGAACATTATTCAGCAGCTTTCACTGGACTCTATGAAGCTGAGGGAGTTCATTCTATATAGAGGGGGTGCAATTCAATATGTTAACAAGGGAACATTATTCAGCAGCTTTCACTGGACTCTATGAAGCTGAGGGAGTTCATTCTATATAGAGGGGGTGCAATTCAATATGTTAACAAGGGAACATTATTCAGCAGCTTTCACTGGACTCTATGAAGCTGAGGGAGTTCATTCTATATAGAGGGGGTGCAATTCAATATGTTAACAAGGGAACATTATTCAGCAGCTTTCACTGGACTCTATGAAGCTGAGGGAGTTCATTCTATATAGAGGGGGTGCAATTCAATATGTTAACAAGGGAACATTATTCAGCAGCTTTCACTGGACTCTATGAAGCTGAGGGAGTTCATTCTATATAGAGGGGGTGCAATTCAATATGTTAACAAGGGAACATTATTCAGCAGCTTTCACTGGACTCTATGAAGCTGAGGGAGTTCATTCTATATAGAGGGGGTGCAATTCAATATGAGAACAAGGGAACATTATTCAGCAGCTTTCACTGGACTCTATGAAGCTGAGGGAGTTCATTCTATATAGAGGGGGTGCAATTCAATATGTTAACAAGGGAACATTATTCAGCAGCTTTCACTGGACTCTATGAAGCTGAGGGAGTTCATTCTATATAGAGGGGGTGCAATTCAATATGTTAACAAGGGAACATTATTCAGCAGCTTTCACTGGACTCTATGAAGCTGAGGGAGTTCATTCTATATAGAGGGGGTGCAATTCAATATGATAACAAGGGAACATTATTCAGCAGCTTTCACTGGACTCTATGAAGCTGAGGGAGTTCATTCTATATAGAGGGGGTGCAATTCAATATGTTAACAAGGGAACATTATTCAGCAGCTTTCACTGGACTCTATGAAGCTGAGGGAGTTCATTCTATATAGAGGGGGTGCAATTCAATATGTTAACAAGGGAACATTATTCAGCAGCTTTCACTGGACTCTATGAAGCTGAGGGAGTTCATTCTATATAGAGGGGGTGCAATTCAATATGAGAACAAGGGAACATTATTCAGCAGCTTTCACTGGACTCTATGAAGCTGAGTGAGTTCATTCTATATAGAGGGGGTGCAATTCAATATGAGAACAAGGGAACATTATTCAGCAGCTTTCACTGGACTCTATGAAGCTGAGGGAGTTCATTCTATATAGAGGGGGTGCAATTCAATATGTTAACAAGGGAACATTATTCAGCAGCTTTCACTGGACTCTATGAAGCTGAGGGAGTTCATTCTATATAGAGGGGGTGCAATTCAATATGAGAACAAGGGAACATTATTCAGCAGGATTTCATTTGTCTTTAAGAAAGGAAACGAGTTCATTCTACAGGGTGTTGACGCAACCCTTTTGTCCGGAGCTGTCCTGCTGACCCTTTGCTCTTTGATCGCGTGCATTGCCCCAGTGTGACGTGTGCGTTTGGCAGGTTCTTGAGCTGGCAAGCCGTCACGCCATGTCACGCGTGCCCCGTTTTTATCTGGGCAGCTCTTCCTGATCGACAACGGTGCCGACGACTGGCGCATCGCCATGACGTACGAGCGCATCTCCCTGATCTCCCTGGAGATGCTGGTGTGCGCCGTGCACCCAATCCCGGGGCAGTACCGCTTCCTGTGGAAGGAGCGCCTCGCTTTCTCCTACACCCCGTCCCACGCCGACGCTGACGTGGATGTCCGGAGCTGTCCACCTGCTGCGACCTCCCTTTCTCTCTTTGATAGCTATCCTATCGCATTTGCATTATTCCCACAGATAGTGTGACGTTAGTATTATTTTATTCTTATTGTTTCTTGAGCTGGCAACGTTTTTGGCAAACCCTTTCACGCCCTCTCCTCTCTTCTTCTCTCCCTCTCTCAGCTCTTCTGATCTCCTTCTACTCCTCTCGAGATGGCGCTCTCTTGTGAATCAGTATTCAAATAAGCTTTATTAGCATCTCCTGAAGATGCTACCGTGTTGCCAAAAGCATTTTAAAAAGTAACCAACAACACACAAATATGACTTAAATGGAAGGAGAGCCTCGCTTTCTAATACACCCCGTCCCACGCCGACGCTGGAAGTGGAAATAATAGACCACCTCCATTTCCATGTTCCTGCGGCCATATCAAGCCGGTATGATTTTATTATGCATTATTTTTTATTCGGACCCTACATTCCCGGCTCTTTGCTCACTTTGTCCCTCATCCTCTCTTCACCTCTCGCCTCTCCTCTATTCATATAAGCTCTATTGCCCCCATCCCCCTCCCGTCTTGCCTCTCTTCAACAATAACAACACCAATCACCTCTGAATCCGCTCCCCGTCTCCTATGCAATAACCGGCTATTAGCTGTCGATACATTTCCTCCTCTCCCAATATCCTAGGCCCTCTCTCTCCCTCCCTCCCCTTACATCCCCCCTCTCCTCCATTGCTCTCCTCCTTCGAGTCCGCTCTCCCCTCCCTACCCCTATCTCTCGTTCTCCCTCTCCCTCTCCACCTCCCTCCCTCCTGTCCCCCCTCTCTCTCTCCTTCACTCTCCCTCTCCCCTCCCTTCCCCCTGTCCCTCTCCCTCTTCCCTCTCCCCCGGTCCCTCCCTGTCCCCCTCCCCCTCTCTTCCCATCTTACACCTCCTCATCTCCCTCCTATCCCGGCCCTCTCTTCCCCTCTCCCCTCTCTCTCTCGTCCCCAGGCTCCCTTCTCCCCTGTCCCCCCTCCGCTATCCCTCTCCAGATTGTTGATCTCCCTCATCTCTGCCCTTCTGGTTTCCATCTCTCTCCCTCTCTCTCTCCCCTCTCCCCCTCTCCCTCTCCTCTCTCTCTCTCTCTCCTCTCTCTCTCCCCCTCTCTCTCTCCTCTCTCTCTCAGGGTCATGCTTCTTCACAGCAAGCTCTTCACAGACGCCTCGTCGCGCAGTATTGGGGCTCTCAACAAGATCAACTTCAACACCAGATTCGTGATGAAGACCCTCATGACAATCTGCCCAGGGACAGTGCTCCTGGTCTTCAGCATCTCGCTGTGGATCATTGCAGCCTGGACTGTGAGAGTGTGTGAGAGGTGAGAGGAGAGGGAGAGGGAGGAGAGGAGAGGGGGGAAGAGGAGAGGAGAGAGAGGGGAGAGGAGAGAGAGGAGAGAGGAGAGGAGAGGAGAGGAGAGAGAGAGGAGAGAGGAGAGGAGAGAGAGCGGAGAGGAGGAGAGAGAGAGGAGAGAGAGAGAGAGAGGAGAGGAGAGGAGAGGAGAGGAGAGGAGGCGAGGCTCCTGGTAATGTGAGCGAAGGGTGAGAGGAGTGAGAGGAGAGCGGAGAGGAGGAGGAGAGTGATGAGGGAGAGAGGAGAGGAGAGGAGAGGAGGGGAGAGAGGAGAGGAGGAGAGGAGAGGAGGGGAGGAGGGAGAGGAGAGGAGAGAGGAGAGGAGAGGAGAGGAGAGGAGAGAGGAGAGGAGAGGAGAGGGAGGAGAGAGGAGAGAGGAGGAGAGAGGGAGAGGAGAGGAGAGAGGAGAGGAGAGGAGAGGAGGGGAGAGAGAAAGGAGAGAGGAGAGGGAGGAGAGAGAGGAGAGGGAGAGGAGAGAGAGGGCCAGAGGAGTTATGAGACACACACAAAAACACACAGAGGACTCACAGACCACAACAACACTCGCTCACTCAACACACCACTCACTCCACACTGACCACACAACACACACTACACGTGCGCTCCGGGGGTCTCGCTTCAGACAGCTTCCCGCAAAGCGTTTTTGGAGTTACTGAATCTGTGACAGCACCTGAGACGATTTACAATGTCTCTACGGAAGAAGCAGATGGCTTTGAAAGGAACCTCAATGACACTGAGAAAGGGGCTGCCCTGTGACTCTGCTAATGAGCAGCAGAGCCTCGGTGTGAGAGAGACTCCCAGCCCAGCTCACACTGCAGCACTTTGCAAAGAGGGATCTGGGTTCAAGCAGGCAGGCTTTGCAAAGAGGGATCCGGGTTCAAGCAGGCAGGCTTTGCAAAGAGGGATCCGGGTTAAGCAGGCAGGCTTTGCAAAGAGGGATCCGGGTTCAAGCTTTGCACTGGCAGCAGCTTTGCAAAGAGGGATCCGGGTTCAAGCAGGCAGGCTTTGCAAAGAGGGATCCGGGTTCAAGCAGGCAGGCTTTGCAAAGAGGGATCCGGGTTCAAGCAGGCAGGCTTTGCAAAGAGGGATCCGGGTTCAAGCAGGCAGGCTTTGCAAAGAGGGATCCGGGTTCAAGCAGGCAGGCTTTGCAAAGAGGGATCCGGGTTCAAGCAGGCAGGCTTTGCAAAGAGGGATCCGGGTTCAAGCAGGCAGGCTTTGCAAAGAGGGATCCGGGTTAAGCAGGCAGGCTTTGCAAAGAGGGATCCGGGTTAAGCAGGCAGGCTTTGCAAAGAGGGATCCGGGTTAAGCAGGCAGGCTTTGCAAAGAGGGATCCGGGTTAAGCAGGCAGGCTTTGCAAAGAGGGATCCGGGTTCAAGCAGGCAGGCTTTGCAAAGAGGGATCCGGGTTCAAGCAGGCAGGCTTTGCAAAGAGGGATCCGGGTCACGGGCCCAGGTCTCTGGCACCCCTGCTCGGTCGGGAGAAGTGGCTGCTCTTTTTTCCGAACTCCTGGGACCCTGTACTGGGTCTCTGCAGTAGAAGTAGTAGTATTTTATAATGTTAATTATTAATAATATTAATATTATTATTATTAGGGTATTAGTCATTGCTCTTATTCGAAACTCAGTACCCTGATTACTAGAAACATCTACAGTAGAAGTAGTATTTAGTCATAATTTTAATAACTATCCTCTCACTCTCACTCTCTCTCTCTCTCTTCTCTCTCCCCTCTCCGAGTAATCTCGTACTATGGTAAGCAGTGACAACCAGATTAGAATCAGAGTAACTTCCTTGGAGGCAAGTGGCGGATTCCATTTTTGTGATGTTATTCTCTTCGCTCACGGTGCTATTGAATCCGAAGGTACCCTTCACCAGGACCTCCACTATAACGAGTACTATGGCAGGACCTTCTGTGGCTGCTGATCATCATCCTTCATCTACCAGGTTGAGAGAGAGGGTGGGAGAGGAGATCAGAGAGAGGAGATCGGCTAGGAGAGGTCCCACACACCTAGAGAGGCAGAGGGAGAGCCTGATCACTGGCAGGATGGAGAGAGAGAGGAGAGAGGAGAGGAGAGAGAGGAGAGGAGAGGAGAGAGGAGAGGAGAGGAGAGAGAGAGGAGAGGGGAGGAGAGAGAGGGAGGGGAGAGGAGAGGAGAGGAGAGGAGAGAGGAGAGGAGAGGAGAGGGGAGAGGAAGAGGGAGAGAGAGAGGGGAGGGGGGAGGGAGAGAGAAGAGAGAGGAGGCTGAGTCATTGAGAGGAGAGGGGAGATAGGAGGAGCGAGAGGAGCAGAGGAGGACGGGGGAGTGGGAGGGATGTACGGAGAGGGCAGAGGAGAGAGGAGAGGGAATTGGAGGAGGAGGTAGGAGAGGAGAGGAGAGGGGAGGCAAGAGGAGAGGAGAGAATGAGAGGAGAGAAGAGGAGGAGAGGGGAGAGGGAGAGGAGAAGAGAAGAGGAGAGAAAGAGTCGGTATATAAAAGAATCCAACGAGATGCTCGAGGAGAGCTGGTCGTCATTGCTTCTCAAGAACTCAAGTCTGTTGTATTGAGACAGAGGCAGGCAGGGTTCTTTCCAGGATCAGTTGTCAATGCTCTTTGTCAAGAGCACTTGTAATTTAGTGAATCTTGGACGAGGGAGGTAAAGACACAGCAAATGGGATAACCAAGAGGGTCAACACAGTGAAGGCCAGAACATGACGTTGGAATGTACCATTAGACCCGCACCTTAAGCAGGGTATTTCTGGTGTTTCAGGACCAAACCCGTCAACACGACAACAAACTGTAACACGACACACACTAAAGTTTAGTGCTTGCAAATCTTTTTTAAAAGTTTGCTACATTCTTACAGCTGTTCCACGACAACAAATAAACCCTGCCAGCGTGTTTGGAATTGTGGAAAACAGCCATATTACCTCATCATCAGGATCATTCATAAGCAGATCTGTATTATATTATTATTATTATTATTACTATGATCATTATTTCTGTTTTTTTAACCCTATTTGTTCATTTACTGTGTCTGTGAATCATGTCGTCTCGCTTTGATTATTTAGCGATTTCAGGAAATTGCTCTCTATAAAATAACTCAAATCCAGCAGAGCAGTAATCAGCTGATAATTGCGGGCGTGTCTCCACTCCACGGTACAGTTCACCTGCTTGTGACTAACGAGGCAGAGTCGAGATTCAGAGGGTTGCATCAGAGCCACTGCAGCCCACATTAACCCTGTCGCTGCTGACCGAGAACGTGCGAGAGCACAGAACGTGCGAGAGCACGCAATGCAGGCAGTCTGAGACTCCCAATAAGAGCTTCCCACAGTGTGATACACCCTTCGGAAACATTTCGTGTGTCTCCAGAATCACGTGTCGCTTCGTACATTCGTGCCCTATGTACGTAACATCCGGGGTCAGCAATAAGGCTGCATAATTGCGGGCGGTCTGCACTCCACTGGTACGTACTCTGCTTGTGACAACGAGGCAGAGTCGAGAGTCAGAGGGTTGCATCAGAGCCCCTGCAGCCCACAAACCTGTCGCTGCCTGACCGAGGGAACGTGCGAGAGCACAGCGAAAGTGCGAGAGACGCAATGACAGGCACAGTCTGCGACTCCCAATAAGAGCGTCCACGTGGGGATACAGCACAGTTGATACAGCACAATTGTAAAGCACAGTGGTCTGGTAAGCACAGGGAAGCATAGTAAGCACAGAGAGGTCTGGTAAAGCATAGGGAAGCATTGTAAAGCACAGAGAGGTCTGGTAAAGCACAGGGAAGCATTGTAAAGCACAGAGAGGTCTGGTAAAGCATAGGGAAGCATTGTAAAGCACAGAGAGGTCTGGTAAAGCACAGGGAAGCATTGTAAAGCACAGAGAGGTCTGGTAAAGCACAGGGAAGCATTGTAAAGCACAGGGAGGTCTGGTAATGTACAGTGAAGCATTATAAGGCACAGAGAAGTCTGGTAAAGCACAGGGAAGCATTGTAAAGCACAGAGAGGTCTGGTAAAGCACAGGGAAGCATTGTAAAGCACAGAGAGGTCTGGTAAAGCATAGGGAAGCATTGTAAAGCACAGAGAGGTAAACTCTGGTAAATGCATCCTGGTATAAACAGCAAAGCTACTGTGGTAATCTTTTATAAATGAACAGATGTTGTTCTAAAATGAAAATACACATTGATCTTGTGTCCCTCTGCAAACTGCAAAGAACTAGGGAAGGTTAAAAAGTCCTATTTTTGGGTGGGGGGGGGGGGGAGGGGGGCAGTTAATTCAAAGTTGTCGGCTATTCTTTTGTGTCTGGCACACTGCAGGGAAATTTTGTTGTGTTAACAATAACCAGTGTTTCAAAAAAAAAAAAAAAACATTAATGTTGATTGAAGGAAAAAATAAAGACGAGAGAAACAAACACTCAGAATAGAAACGAGATTGCAGATTGATTTTCTTTCTTGATTGTGTAGCACAATTAACCCCGGAGTGTTCTGGGGTAAGCGGGCTCCCTGGGGTTCAGGGAGCAATTCAGTTAGTGTGCTGATTAATATCAGAACCGACGACTAATTATAGCGTCTCCTGGGACGGCGGCTTCAGTTCGTCTCTATCCCTCTGAGAGGAGAGGAGAGAGAGAGAGAGGAGAGAGAGAGAGGGAGAGAGAGAGAGGAGAGAGAGAGAGAGAGAGAGGGAGAGAGGAGGAGAGAGAGAGAGAGAGAGAGAGAGGGGAGAGAGAGAGAGAGAGAGGGAGAGAGAGAGAGGTGGAGAGAGAGGTGTTAGAGAGAGAGAGAGAGGAGAGAGAGAGAGGGAGCCTGTCTCGGACATTCCATAACCCTAGGTATCAACAGAGAAGAAACACAGTTAGAAAGCATGAAGGACGAGCACGCAGGGCGTGGTCTCTCTCTAGGTGGGTCAGCTTTTTTTCGTACTTCTTTTGTGTCGTCGTGTCTCTCGTGTCTCACTTATGTCGTATATGTCACACTAGTCGTATAGTTGGGTCTGGTAGAGCATAGGGAAGCGTTGTAACGCACAAAGAGGTCTGGTAAAAGCACAGGGAAGCATTGTAAAGCACAGAGAGAAAGCAGAGCATTGTAAAGCACAGAGAGGTCTGGTAAAGCATAGGGAAGCATTTAAAAGCACAGAGAGGTCTGGTAAAGCAAAGGAAGGGTAAAGCACAGAGAGAATTGGTAAAGCAGAAGAGAGAGAGATGAGAGAACTTTCTCTTTACATTCTGCTGTTACCCACCCAGAAAAACAACAGAGAGAAACACAGTGAAAAAGCATGAAGAAAAAACACAGCACAGAGTGATACAGCACAGCACAGTGTGATACAGCATATCAACAGCATGGCAAAGCATAGGGAAGCATTGTAAAGCACAGAGGTCTGGTAAAGCATAGGGAAGCATTGTAAAGCACAGAGAGGTCTGGTAAAGCATAGGGAAGCATTGTAAAGCACAGAGAGGTCTGGTAAAGCATAGGGAAGCATTGTAAAGCACAGAGAGGTCTGGTAAAGCATAGGGAAGCATTGTAAAGCACAGAGAGGTCTGGTAAAGCATAGGGAAGCATTGTAAAGCACAGAGAGGTCTGGTAAAGCATATCACAGAACAGGGTAAACTAACCCCTATAAAAGTTTCCCACAGTGAAAGGTTTGAGAAGGGCAGAACAGCAGTTTTTTAAATTTCTCCCCCCCCAACCCCCCCTCTCTCTCAGGGGGCGGGGTGTACAGCGCTGGTGGTGGCCGTGGTTGCTAGGAAACTGGAGCTCACGAAGGCGGAGAAACACGTGCACAACTTCATGATGGACACGCAGCTCACCAAACGGGTAAGCAGAGCCAGCCAGCCGGGGGCCCGCCTTCAAACCGCGCCGAAACCAGGCCAGCCAGTCTCCATCAGAGTCAGACCACTTTGAACTGGGACTCCCTCACGTCAGATTTCGACAGTTAAAACACAGCAAAGTGTAATCAAGCATGGTGAAGCACAAAGCATTGCAAAGCACAGAGAGGTCTGGTAAAGCATAGGGAAGCATTGTAAAGCACAGAGAGGTGTGGTAAAGCATAGGGAAGCATTGTAAAGCACAGAGAGGTCTGGTAAAGCACAGGGAAGCATTGTAAAGTACAGAGAGGTCTGGTAAAGCACAGGGAAGCATTGTAAAGCACAGAGAGGTCTGGTAAAGCACAGGGAAGCATTGTAAAGCACAGAGAGGTCTGGTAAAGCATAGGGAAGGATTGTAAAGCACAGAGAGGTCTGGTAAAGCATATTAATAAACAGGGTAAACTAACCCTCATAAAAGCGTCCCACAGTAAAAGCACAGGAAACAAGTTTATTTTAGTATTTAAAAAAAAAATAATTGCAATATTGAGTTTATAAATAAATTAAAACTTTACACAGCTTTACAGCGTCTCCTTTTCAAACAAAGGGAAATTTTACACAGCTTTACAGTCTCTCTGTGTGTCCGCAGATTAAGAACGCAGCAGCGAACGTCCTGAGGGAGACCTGGCTGATCTACAAGCACACGAAACTGATCAAGAAGATCGACCACAGCAGAGTCAGGAAGCACCAGAGGAAGTTCTTACAAGCCATTCATCAGTGAGCAAAGCATTGCAAAGCACTGTAGAGCATAGCATTGCATTGCAAAGCAATGTAGAGCATAGCATTGCATTGGAAAGCACTGTAGAGCATAGCAATGCATTGGAAAGCACTGTAGAGCATAGCAATGCATTGGAAAGCAATGTAGAGCATAGCATTGCATTGCAAAGCAATGTAGAGCATAGCATTGCATTGGAAAGCACTGTAGAGCATAGCAATGCATTGGAAAGCGCTGTAGAGCATAGCAATGCATTGGAAAGCGCTGTAGAGCATAGCATTGCATTGGAAAGCATTGTAGAGTATAGCACTCCAGGTTTCAAACACGGTAGAGCCCAACAGACACACACACACACACACACACACACACACACACACACACACAGTGCTTGAGGTGTTAAAATCGTTCAGCTGGCTCTGTTCTATTGATTGAGCACAAAACCCTCCATATAGCACTGGCATCATTTAAAACATTCATCATTAATAATTAACTAGCCTCAAATGTCACCTCAATTAATTTATTCTGTTTATTGTTTACACCCCCCAGCCCCCACCCGCTTGCCCCCACCCCCTCGCTGTTTAACGATGGTAGATCGTGTTGCCCTACAGCCAAGTCACAGAGACAAGGAGCCTCGATTGATGTCTTTCTGGGAAGGCACAAAGATCATATTAAATACGCTGGGAATATCCCATTCCTGGTTTAGTCAGGGGTAACCGTAGCTGCCTCCGCGTTGGTTTGATTTTTGTAGAGGGCACAGCTGAAAATAAGCGGCGATCATATTCCAATGCAAATATACATTTGTTTTATATAGGGTGGCGTTGTTGACGTGTGGCTTTTTATCGCCAATACCCCCACCTGCTGGACATATTGGTGCATTACAACACAGAGCGTAACAGAGCGTTCAAGATTTCCAAATGATTACACAGTGTGACACAATTTTTGTTCCTGGGTAGTAAGTGTTATTTCCTAATTGCTTATGCCTCAAAAGTGTAGAAAATGGCTATTATTCCCCACAAACTTTGCTTTTGTGACCAGGACAGTGATATTTCAAAATATCACTGTTTCCAATGGGAAAACGGGCAAATGTGTGTCTTTTCGTTCACATAAAGTCAGAAAAAGACAACATATGAATCCAAATTAACATGTATTTATACTAAAGTAATACAAAGATGACTACAAAAGATTTAGAAGTGAGTAGTTTTTCGAGATTTACGATTATACTGTAAATACACTTACTACCCAGGAACAAAAAAAAAAAAAATTGTAACACAGTGTTACCAGACAGACGAGCAGACAGACAGACAGGCAGACAGACAGACAGACAGGCAGGCAGACAGGCAGGCAGGCAGACAGACAGACAGACAGACAGACAGACAGGCAGACAGACAGACAGACAGACAGAGCCAGGCAGAACAGACAGACAGACAGGACAGACAGACAGACAGACAGACAGACAGACAGAGAGGCAGACAGGCAGGCAGACAGACAGACAGACAGGCAGACAGACAGACAGACAGGCAGACAGACAGACAGGCAGACAGACAGACAGACAGGCAGACAGACAGACAGACAGGCAGACAGACAGACAGACAGACAGGCAGACAGACAGACAGACAGACAGCAGGCAGGCAGGCAGGACAGACAGACAGACAGACAGACAGGTAGGCAGGTCCGTCCGTCCGTCTGTCTGTCTGTCTGTTGCAGGCAGGCAGACAGACAGACAGACAGACAGACAGACAGACAGACAGGCAGACAGACAGAGCAGACAGACAGGGCAGACAGACAGGCAGGCAGACAGGCAGACAGGCAGGCAGACAGACAGACAGACAGACAGACAGGCAGGCAGGCAGACAGGCAGACAGACAGGCAGGCAGGCAGACAGACAGACAGACAGACAGACAGACAGACAGGCAGACAGACAGACAGACAGACAGACAGGCAGGCAGACAGACAGACAGACAGACAGACAGACAGACAGACAGGCAGGCAGGCAGGCAGACAGAGAGACAGACAGGCAGGCAGACAGGCAGACAGACAGGCAGACAGACAGACAGACAGACAGGCAGGCAGACAGTGTTCAGATAGACAGGCAGAGCAGACAGACAGGCAGACAGAGGCAGAAGACAGACAGACAGTAAAAGACAGACAGACAGACAGGCCGCTATTTCTGTTTGAAGGCCAGGCAGTCGTCAGTCCGCAGTCCGTCTGTATTTGTCAGTCTGTCTCGGAAAGATTTTCACAAGGTATCATTTTCGTGTCGTTTCACGCTAAAAGCACAGAGAGGTCTGGTAAAGCATATTAAAACACAGGATAAACTATTACAAATGCAATAGCACAGCATGTCACTGACTGATGTATAGCACGGCATTGCAAAGCACTGTATAGTATAGCACGGCATTGCAAACCCTTATGAACATTTACTAGGGTATTCCTGCAGACTATGCTCTCTGTCTGACCCCTGCTGTCCTCTGTGTCCCCTCTTCTCTCTGCCTCCCCTCCTCTCTGTCCCCCTCCTCTCTGCCTCTCCTCTCCTCTCCTCTCCCTTCCTCTCTGCCTTCTCTTCTCTTCTCTTCTCTTCCCTCTCCTCTCCTCTCCTCTCCTCTCTCTCCTCTCCTCTCCTCTCTCTCTCCTCTCCTCTCCTCTCCCTCCTCTCTGCCTCCTCTCCTCCTCTCTCCCCTCTCCTCTCTGCTCTCTCCTCTCCTCTCTCTCTCCAGGCTTCGTGATGTAAAGATGGAGCAGAGAAAGCTCACTGATCAAGCCAACACGCTCGTTGACCTGTCCAAGGTAAGCAGCTCCTTCACAGAGGGGTCCCTGCACCGGTGGGGGGGGGGGGCAATACTGTTATCCCTCCTCTACCCGAATTACAGGGTTCAATTAAACTACAAAAGCGTGTCTATTATTATTATTATTATTAATATTATTATTATTATTATTATTTATTATTATAAGGCTGAACCCAGACAGACATAGACAGAGATAGACATATAGATAGATAGATAGATAGATAGATAGATAGATAGATAGATAGATACTCAGACAGACAGACAGATAGACAAGATGTTAGGCAAGAACCTCTGTCCCTCGGACACCGTAGGGTGTGGTACACCAAACTACCTCATGTGCTGCCACAATGTTTTGATGGAGATGAAGACGATAAGAGACACGACGCAGTATGATGCTGTGTGTCTGAGTGCTGCCTGTCTCTCTGTCTCTGTGTGTGTGTGAGTGTGCTGCAGTGTGAAGCCCTGTCTCTCTGTCTCTGTGTGTGTGTGAGTGTGCTGCAGTGTGAAGCCCTGTCTCTCTGTCTCTGTGTGTGTGTGTGAGTGTGCTGCAGTGTGAAGCCCTGTCTCTCTGTCTCTGTGTGTGTGTGTGTGAGTGTGCTGCAGTGTGAAGCCCTGTCTCTCTGTCTCTGTGTGTGTGTGAGTGTGCTGCAGTGTGAGTGGGAAGCCAGAGACACAATCACACTCTGTCTGTCGGGACACAGAGTGTGCACAGGAGAGTGCAGAGTGACAAGCACTACGTCACTCGACGTCTCTGTGTGAGACAGAGTGTGTGTGTGTGAGTGTGCTGCAGTGTGAAGCCCTGTCTCTCTGTCTCTGTGTGTGTGTGAGTGTGCTGCAGTGTGAAGCCCTGTCTCTCTGTCTCTGTGTGTGTGTGAGTGTGCTGCAGTGTGAAGCCCTGTCTCTCTGTCTCTGTGTGTGTGTGTGTGTGCTGCAGTGTGAAGCCCTGTCTCTCTGTCTTGCTGTGTGTGTGTGTGTGCTGTGAGTGTGTGCGAGCAGCCCTGTGTGCTGCAGTGTGAAGCCCTGTCTCTCTGTCTCTGTGTGTGTGTGAGTGTGCTGCAGTGTGGAGCCCTGTCTCTCTGTCTCTGTGTGTGTGAGTGTGCTGCAGTGTGAAGCCCTGTCTCTCTGTCTCTGTGTGTGTGAGTCTGCTCCGCAGTGTCTCTCCTGTCTCTCTGTCTCTGTGTGTGTGTGTGTGTGCTGCAGTGTGAAGCCCTGTCTCTCTGTCTCTGTGTGTAACAGAGTGAAGTCGACGTCAGACAGTGTGTAGCAGTTCTCGGAGAGTCTCTGTGTGTGTTGTTTTTTTGACGTGTCGGGACAGTGCTCCTGACACTCGTGTGTCAGTGTAGGGACAGTGAGCGTTCGTGTAGAGGACTCCTGTAGACTGTTTGCTCTCGGTGCTCACAGTGTGTGTGTTAGTCGAGGCCTGGAGAGTGACAGAGCCTGTCTCTCTGTCCTCTGCGTGTGTGGTGAGTGGCTGCAGTGTGAAGCACACTGCTCTGCAGGGTGTGTGGGCACAGTCACACAACGTCTCGGTGCTGTGTGTGTGAGTGTGCTGCAGTGTGAAGCCCTGTGCTCTGACTTTACTAAAACTAGAGCATAGAAGTGGCTGCACCCTGTCTGCGGGCTCCAGAGCGTTCACCGAGGGCTCACACTTCCACACCCCCTGTACATGTTGCCAAGCAACCAGAAACAAGTGTTAGCTGCATTGGCCTCTGTGTGAGGGAGGGAGCGAGCAAGCAAGCTCGTGTGTGTGCGTGTGGGTGCCATTGTGTGAGTGTGTGGGTGGGTGTCATTGTTTGTCATTGTGTGTGTGTGTGTGTGCGTGTGTGTTTGTGTGTGTGGGGGTTAGATGTGAGTTTGGTTCTGGCCTTCTCCAGCATGCAAATCAAAGGTAAGGCTGTGCGTTGCCTTCTCTCTCTCTCTCTCTCTCTCTCTCTCTCTCTCTCTCTCTCTCTCTCTCTCTCTCTCTCTCTCCTCTCTCCT
>NC_054584.1:480731-490731 GCF_017654505.1 Polyodon spathula
GGTACTCGCGTCTCTCCCCCGGGGCCGCGGCGCCGGTACTCGCGTCTCTCCCCCGGGGCCGCGGCGCCGGTACTCGCGTCTCTCCCCCGGGGCCGCGGCGCCGGTACTCGCGTCTCTCCCCCGGGGCCGCGGCGCCGGTACTCGCGTCTCTCCCCCGGGGCCGCGGCGGCGCCGGTACTCGCGTCTCTCCCCCGGGGCCGCGGCGCCGGTACTCGCGTCTCTCCCCCGGGGCCGCGGCGCCGGTACTCGCGTCTCTCCCCCGGGGCCGCGGCGCCGGTACTCGCGTCTCTCCCCCGGGGCCGCGGCGCCGGTACTCGCGTCTCTCCCCCGGGGCCGCGGCGCCGGTACTCGCGTCTCTCCCCCGGGGCCGCGGCGCCGGTACTCGCGTCTCTCCCCCGGGGCCGCGGCGCCGGTACTCGCGTCTCTCCCCCGGGGCCGCGGCGCCGGTACTCGCGTCTCTCCCCCGGGGCCGCGGCGCCGGTACTCGCGTCTCTCGCCCGTTTCCACGGCAACGCCGAAGCGCTTCTAAATACCGGGAGCCGGTTTTTTGAGAAACGTTTCTAAACACTTCATACGAACTACGAACTTCTCTTAAACCCCTAAAACAGCCCGGGCCGCAGACTTCGTGTTTAGAAATTTAATATATATAGTCTATATTTATTTATTTATTATTTTATGGAGCGAGTTGGAAGCAACCTTCATTAAATCAAATAAGGCACTTTTTTTTTTGAAAAAACTACGCAAAAAAAAAAATTTAAATAAATGTAAGAATTTGTAATGTAAATCAAATAATTATATTATTATTATTATTATTCTTATGATTATTTACTTAATAATAATAATAACACCTCCACATCAATTGTTTTTCTTAAACTCTTATCTAAACGTCTCTCGTTATTTTTGTTATATTATATATTATTATACACACAGAGCGCACGACGCCCGGTTTTTTTTTTGGGGGGGTGTCATGTCTCTCCCTCTCCCCCCGCTGAGTTTGTACTTGTCGTGCTTTTGTTGTTTAAATGTTTTATTTTCAGCCGAAACGTCGAAATTAAACGCGCCCAAACTCCTGCTGCCCTACTCCGCGGCAGCGAAGGTGAATTTCACTCTGGAGGCCGAAGAAGGGTGCTATGCATGGTGAGCGAGTTTAGCATTTACAAATAAAATAAAAATAAAAAACACACAGTTTGTAATTGAATGTTAGCCCGTTACCAGTAAGAATTATTACTTACCAGCACAGAGGTATCTGAAAGCGGTCCTGAGATAATCCCGGAGCCTCTAATATATATATATATAGATATATATATAGAGAGAGAGAGAGAGAGAGAGAGAGAGAGAGGGGGGGGGGGGGGGGGGGGGGTTATTATTATTACAGTAAATTGCTTGTCTAGTGTTGATCCCGCTCTGGGTAGACCCAGGCTGGTTTCACTGAATTATGTCGGTCTGTGTGCCGCCAGTAACCCCTCTTGTGGCCGCCAGTGAGACCACAACATCTCACCCGACTTTAACATTAGAAGGATCTAATCCAGGGCTTCTCAAGCCCGGTCCTGCGGGACCCCCTGTGGCGGCTGGTTTCCATTCCAACCGAGCCCTCAGTTACTGAACTAGACCCTGAACTGGACTGATAATTTGCTTAAACAGACCTTTTGACTTGTTTTCAGCTCTTGAACAGTTTGCATAGTTCAAGTTAGCTACAACAGTTGATAAGTAACTTGAACTGTTCAAGAGCTGAAAACAAGTCAAAAGGTCTGTTTAAGCAAATTATCAGTCCAGTTCAGGGTCTAGTTCAGTAATTGAGGGCTCGGTTGGAATGGAAACCAGCCGCCACAGGGGTTCCCGCAGGACCGGGTTTGAGAAGCCCAGATCTAATACAGCATGCTCGCTTCGGTTTCTCCGTACTCTCTCAGGCGGTCATCTCGTGTGGCGGCAGTGCTTGTGGAACCCGTGTTTGTGAACGGGACCCCCTGCTCTCGGAGTGCTGTGGTCTCTGCCCTCTCCACCCAGCCCAGCAGACTGGCCAGCGGGATCGTGGCGGAGGAGATGGGTGTGTGGTGCTGTACGCTGACAGTGTTCAAACAGGGCTGCCGCTAATAACATGAAACATCATTCAGTATTCAAGTGTGTGTGTGTGGGTGTGTGTGTTCCTCTGTCCCTGTGTTTCAGTGACGGCTCGGGTGTGTTCCTCTCTGCTCTGTGTTCCTCTGTCCCTGTGTTTCAGTGACGGGTCGGGTGTGTTCCTCTCTGCTCTGTGTTCCTCTGTCCCTGTGTTTCAGTGACGGCTCGGGTGTGTTCCTCTCTGCTCTGTGTTCCTCTGTCCCTGTGTTTCAGTGACGGGTCGGGTGTGTTCCTCTCTGCTCTGTGTTCCTCTGTCCCTGTGTTTCAGTGACGGGTCGGGTGTGTTCCTCTCTGCTCTGTGTTCCTCTGTCCCTGTGTTTCAGTGACGGCTCGGGTGTGTTCCTCTCTGCTCTGTGTTCCTCTGTCCCTGTGTTTCAGTGACGGGTCGGGTGTGTTCCTCTCTGCTCTGTGTTCCTCTGTCCCTGTGTTTCAGTGACGGGTCGGGTGTGTTCCTCTCTGCTCTGTATTGAGTCACCCTGTTCCTCTGTCCCTGTGTTTCAGTGACGGGTCGGGTTCTGCGCTGCAGTGTCGTGGTGGATGTGATCTGCAGCATTGAGATTGTCTCCACGACCCGGGAACTCTACGTGGACGACTCTCCCTTAGAACTGTCTGTCAGAGCCCTGGACCAGGAGGGTGAGCCCCGCCCCCTCGCTGGGAGTTTAATAATGAGACTCCCACTGCACAGCAGTGTGATCCAGTTCTGCTTTCACTAGGAGTTTAATAATCAGACTCCCGCTGCACAGCAGTGTGATCCAGTCCTGCTTTCACTAGGAGTTTAATAATCAGACTCCCGCTGCACAGCAGTGTGATCCAGTCCTGCTTTCACTAGGAGTTTAATAATCAGACTCCCGCTGCACAGCAGTGTGATCCAGTCCTGCTTTCACTAGGAGTTTAATAATCAGACTCCCGCTGCACAGCAGTGTGATCCAGTCCTGCTTTCACTAGGAGTTTAATAATCAGACTCCCGCTGCACAGCAGTGTGATCCAGTCCTGCTTTCACTAGGAGTTTAATAATGAGACTCCCGCTGCACAGCAGTGTGATCCAGTCCTGCTTTCACTAGGAGTTTAATAATAAGACTTCCGCTGCAGAGCAGTGTGATCCAGTCCTGGTTTCACTGATCAAGCTGCTAGTGAAACCTGGACTGGGTGACACTGCTGTTCAATGGGAGTCTCACTCCCGTCCCGGCCTCTCCTCCTCTCTCAGGGAACACCTTCAGCAGCCTGGCAGGGCTGGCTTTCCATTGGAGCACAGTGAAGGACCCCGAGACTGAGACAGCCCCCGACTCCCCTGACAGAGTCAGGTAGCCACTCTCACACCGTCCCGGGTGTTTCTGGAAGCGTTGCCTCTAATCAAGCTGAGAGTGGATTTCATGGTTTTTAATAAGCTTCACCACACCTCTCTGTGCTTTACAATGCTTCCCTATGCTTTACCAGACCTCTCTGTGCTTTACAATGCTTCCCTATGCTTTACCAGACCTCTCTGTGCTTTACAATGCTTCCCTATGCTTTACCAGACCTCTCTGTGCTTTACAATGCTTCCCTATGTTTTACCAGACCTCTCTGTGCTTTACAATGCTTCCCTGTGCTTCCCCATGCTATTCCTGTGCTTTATCACACTGTGCTGTGTTTTTGCAATATACTACTCCTATCTAGCTGTGACTGACTGGCACACACACACACACACACACAGGCACGCCCCTCTAGCTGGTGTCTGTGTTTGTGTTGCTGCCTCCTGTCTCAGGTTGGTGTGGTTTGCCGATGCAGAGTACTCCCCTCCCGAGTACATCCTCAGCATGGAGGCCGAGGGGAAGCAGGGGGATGTAGTGCTGGTGTCGGGCCTGCGGAGCGGTCCTGCCAAGCTGAGGGTTCAAATCAACGAGCCCGGCTACAAGGTGAAGTGCATTCAGATGTCATTAGTTTAGTTTAATATGCTTTCACACACCTCTGTGCTTTACAATGCTTCCCTATGCTTTACCAGACCTCTCTGTGCTTTACAATGCTTCCCTATGCTTTACCACACCTCTCTGTGCTTTACAAAGCTTCCCTGTGCTTTACCAGACCTCTCTGTGCTTTACAATGCTTCCCTATGCTTTTCCATGTGCTCCCGGTTGCTGTGCTGTGCTCCACTGTGCTGTGCTGTGCTCCACTGTGCTGTGCTGTGCTCCACTGTGCTGTGCTGTGCTCCACTGTGCTGTGCTGTGCTGTGCTGTGCTGTGCTGTGCTGTGCTCCACTGTGCTGTGCTGTGCTGTGCTCCACTGTGCTGTGCTGTGCTGTGCTGTGCTGTGCTCCACTGTGCTGTGCTGTGCTCCACTGTGCTGTGCTGTGCTGTGCTCCACTGTGCTGTGCTGTGCTGTGCTCCACTGTGCTGTGCTGTGCTGTGCTGTGCTCCACTGTGCTGTGCTCCACTGTGCTGTGCTGTGCTGTGCTCCACTGTGCTGTGCTGTGCTGTGTTCCACTGTGCTGTGCTGTGCTGTGCTGTGCTGTGCTGTGCTCCACTGTGGGAAGCTCCTCTCACGGCTCAGTGTTCCTGTAGAAAGTTCCCGCTGCGATGGTGCGATTGCTCATCCTGGAGAATATCCTGCTCAGCCCCCCCCAGGACCTCTACCTGCTAGTGGGGGCACACGCCTACTACAGAGTGTGGAGGAGACAGCAGGGGAGAGACACTGGTGAGAGGGGAGAGGGAGTGGGGAGAGGGAACAGGAGCTCACAGGTAGAATTAATGTAAAACCTGGACTGGCTCAAACTGCTATGCAATGGGAGTCTTATTATTAATCTTAATCTTAATCTCTATGCCTGTCCCCCTGCCTGTCCCCCTGCCTGTCCCCCTGTCTGTCCCCCTGCCTGCCCCCCTGTCTGTCCTTGTGTCTGTCCTCCTGCCTGTCGGCTCCCAGATGTCCAGCTGCCCTCCCCGGAGTTTGGGCTGCAGCTGCAGGGTCAGCTGGTCAGCGAGGCCGGAGACCCCAAGCAGCCCGTGGCCACGATCGAGCAGGAGAGTGTGAGAGTGACCGCTGTGCAGCCAGGCCAGGCCAGCCTCATCCTGCACTACAGCAGTATCCTTCAGAGAGGAGAGAGGAGAGAGAGGAGAGAGGAGAGAGGAGGAGAGGAGAGAGGAGAGGAGAGAGGAGGAGAGAGGGGAGGAGAGAGAGAGAGAGGGGGAGAGAGAGAGTGCTGGGGCCCGAGACCGTCCAGTCCTTCACGGCCGGGCAAGCTCTCATCCGGTGCTAGCTGGCGACACGTCGGTCCGTGTCCGGATGGAGTAAGACGTGATGTCGTCATAGGAAGTAGTTCCTCCTCTCTCCAGAGTCCTCTCCTCTCTACCCTCCTAGCGACCCTCCCCCTCCTCCCTCTCTCAGTATCCTTCAGAGAGGGAGAGGAGGGAGAGGAGGAGAGAGGAGAGGGGCTGCAGAGGAGGGGAGAGAGAGGGGGGGGAGGAGGGGAGAGGAGAGGGGGGAGTTAGGAGAGTGCGAGAGTGACCGCTGTGCAGCCAGGCCAGGCCAGCCTCATCCTGCACTACAGCAGTATCCTTCAGAGAGGAGAGAGGAGAGAGAGGAGGAGAGGAGAGAGAGAGAGGAGGGAGAGGGGGGAGAGAGGGGAGAGGAGAGGGGGGAGTTAGGAGAGTGCGAGAGTGACCGCTGTGCAGCCAGGCCAGGCCAGCCTCATCCTGCACTACAGCAGTATCCTTCAGAGAGAGAGGAGAGGGGGGAGGAGAGAGGAGAGGAGAGGAGTGAGAGGGGGAGAGTCTCCTTATCCTCTCACGGTTCTCTCACTGGTGACCACTGTTGGTCGGTACAAGTCAGGTCCGGTTCGGAAGTAGGACGTGATGTCAGTCATAGGAAGTCTCCTCTAGGGAGAGGGGGGAGGAGAGAGGAGAGGGTGTTTGGTGAATGCTGCAGATTGCTGTTTGTTTGTGTGCTCAGCTCCCCCTCACTCACAGATATCCACATGCAGGCCGCCTCTCAACTCCCGAACTGCACCATCTTCGTAGTGGAGGCCAGCTTTCTCAGTGAGTCTGCCTTCCATACACTTCCATTCACTTCCATACACTTCCATTCACTTCCATTGACTTCCATAGCCTTCCTTTGACTTCCATTCACTTCCATTCACTTCCATTCACTTCCACAGACTTCCATTGACTTCCATAGACTTCCATTGACTTCCATAGACTTCCATTGGCTTCCATTGACTTCCATTCACTTCCATTCACTTCCATTCACTTCCCATGACTTCCATTCACTTCCATTGACTTTCATTTATTTCCATTGACTTTCATACAGTCCATGTGTTTAATATGCCATACCTTTACAGTGCTTGTCTATGCTTTCCCATGCTGTCACTGTGCTTTACAGTGCTTGTCAGTGCATGCTTGTGCTTTACAGTATGCTTTCTCATGCTGTGACTTTACAGTGCTTGCCTATGCTTTCCCATGCTGTCACTGTGCTTTACAGTGCTTGCCTATGCTTTCTCATGCTGTGACTGTGCTTTACAGTGCTTGCCTATGCTTTCTCATGCTGTGACTGTGCTTTACAGTGCTTGCCTATGCTTTCCCATGCTGTGACTGTGCTTTACAGTGCTTGCCTATGCTTCTCTATGCTCAGAAATGTCCCTGAACAGGAAAGCGTACGACAGCTGGCGTTTGATGCTGACACGAAATGTCACGAACGGATACGAAAGGGCTTTACAGGTGCGACACGAAATAGTCGTGTACATCCACTATGATGCTGTGACTTTCCCATGCTTGCTCATGCTGCTTTACAGTGCTTGCCTATGCTTTCCCATGCTGTGACTGTGCTTTACAGTGCTTGCCTATGCTTTCCCATGCTGTGACTGTGCTTTACAGTGCTTGCCTATGCTTTCTGGAGCTGTCACTGTGGTTTATCACACTGCTGTGCTTTTACTGCGGGACACTTGTATAAGGGCAGCGCAATCTAGCTCACAGCCAGTGTATTGCCAGCAAATCCGAAGGGGTCCAGTGTGCTTCTGTTGTGTGTCCCAGCTCTGCGCGTGCACCCTGGGGAGCACTGGGTGCTGGAGACGGGGCGTCGATATGAGGTCACAGTGCAGGTCTATGACATCGCTGGCAACAGAATCCACCTGTCTGATGTAAGCATGTCCAGTCATGGAACTAATTCTCATTTTTTCACCCTCATTGAATTTCTTTTCTCGGTCACTGGATTGCTGATTTGGAGTTTTTTTTTTTTAAATCATTTTTTAATTCAGTGCTGCCGCATGCCTCATGCTGGTCCAGACTCTGCAGTGTTTTTACTAAGGCTAGCTTCACTGCATGCACACCAGGGCAGTTTGAGGGACAGTTCAGGCTTTTGAACTATACACCCCCAGTGCATTCTGGGACAGAGGTACCTTTCCCAGAGCGGGACTACACTTCCCAGAATGCTTTGGAGGTGTGCGTTCAGAAAGCCTGAACTGTCTTAGTTCTAAAATTCTAGGTGATGCAAAACTTTTGGCCCGAGCTGCAGTCAACGAACACAAAGTGTGTTGCTTCTGTTTTTCCTTCGTCTCAGAATATAAAGATCGTCCACGAAACCCCAGTGGAATACTTGGACAGGCTGGCGTCCGCGGAGAATGGGTCCTGGGTCCATGCCAGGACCCTGCAGCCCGGAGCCACGGCGGTCAGAGCCACGCTGGTGTCTGTCACAGCGCAGGTGAGGCGTTGACGTGCAGGGCTGGAAACAAGACTCCCGTTGCACAGCAGAGTGAGCCTTTCCAGGTTTCACGAGGAGTTTAATGAGAACGTGTGATATCCCATGCTTTTATTGTGGCATTTACAATAGTTTACACCAGTTTGACAAGGTTATTTTAATAAGCTTTACCACAGTCGTACTACTAGTGGCAGCATTTGTTGTTATTATTATTATTATTATTATTATTATTATTATTAGTATTAGTATTATTAGTATGATAGCACAGTCCATGTTTTATCCCCCCTCCCTCCCTCTAGAATGGTACAGCCCTATCCCTGAATCCTCCAATCAGCCACCTGCAGGAAGTTCACATCTACAGCCCCATCGTTATGATTCCCAAGGTTCTGGCATTTCCTTGGCAACCAAACAATGGGATCTACCGGTATCAAATCCAGGTGCGTTAGGCCTGCCCCACTCCAGCAAGCGCTTTCACAAAAAAAAAAAAAATTCCAACGTGTTGTCTCTCCCTCTGTGTCGTCTCTCTGTGTGTCTCTCCCCTCTCCTCTCTCTCCCCCCTCTCCTCTCTCTCTCTCTCTCTCTCTCTCTCTCTCTCTCTCCTCTCTCTCCCCTCTCTCCTCTCCCTCTCCTCCCTCTCCTCTCCTCCTCTCTCTCTCTCTCTCCCCTCTCTCTCTCTCTCTCTCTCTCCCCTCTCCTCTCTCTTCCTCCTCTCTCTCCCCCCTCTCCTCTCTTCCTCCTCTCTCTCCTCAGGTGGAGGGTGGCAGTGGTAATTTCTCCTGGTCCTCCTCTAACCTGAGCGTTTCCACGGTGACGGTGAAGGGGGCGGTGCTGGCGGGCCTTGAGCTGGGGGCCAGTGTGATCCGGGCCCGGGATTCCCAGAACCCAACCCACTACGGAGAGACCACGGTACCAGGAGCATCATACACGCTGTCTAATCCAGACTCCTATTGCACAGCAGTGTGATCCAGGCCAGGTTTCACTAGCAGCTTGATCAGCCACAGTGTGTCTAGGGAACAAGCTCAGGTGTGTGTGATTATTAAACCAGGACTGGATCACACTGCTGTGCAGCGGGAGTCTCATTATTAAACTCCTAGTGAAAGCAGGACTGGATCACACTGCTGTGCAGCGGGAGTCTAATTATTAAACTCCTAGTGAAAGCAGGACTGGATCACACTGCTGTGCAGTGGGAGTCTCATTATTAAACTCCTAGTGAAAACAGGACTGGATCACACTGCTGTGCAGCGGGAGTCTAATTATTAAACTCCTAGTGAAACCAGGACTGGATCACACTAGTGAAACCAGGACTGGATCACACTGCTGTGCAATACAGGGCGGTGCACATGTTATAGAAAGTCTCTATTAGGTGATAAACCAGCTCCTAGCAATGGTAACCCAGTCATGCATACCTGGCTTGACTGCTGATGTTAGTGGAGATGGGACCACATTACTAGACACTCTCTCTCTCTCCCTGTCCATCCCTCTCACTCCCTGTCCGTCCCTCTCACTCCCTGTCTCTCTCTGTCCCTCCCTCTCACTCCCTGTCTCTCCCGGTCCCTCCCTCTCTCGTGTGTACTGCACGTGTCTCTCCAGGTGTATGTGCTGAGGCCAGGGTTCATACACTTGGCTCCCCACCAGGCTGACGTGGTGCTGGGGGGGACGCTGGACCTGCCCTTCGCTGTGCTGGGACTGAGGGAGCCCCCGGACCAGGAGCCCCTCCCCTTCACAGACTGCTCCCTGCTGCGCCTGCTCCTGCACCCGGACAGGAAGGGGGTCTTCACTTTGCTGCATGGTGTGTGAGCGTGTGTGCGTGTATCTGTGTGTGTGTGTGTGTGTGTATCTCTGTCTCTATCTATGTGTGTGTGTGTGTGTGTGTGTGTGTGTGTGTGTGTGTGTCTCTGTATCTGTGTGTGTGTGTGTATCTCTGTCTCTATCTATGCGTGTGTGTGTATGTACCTCTGTCTCTGTTCCTGTGTCTATCTCTGTATGTATTAAACTGGTTCTGATCTGATTGGTTCTGTCTCTGCAGGCCGTTTACACCCGGGTCCTGAGTTCTGCAGCGGGTTTCGGCTGGAGGCGGTCAGTCCGGGCCACGTCCTGCTGACTGCCAGCTCTCTACCGGAGCAGGAGCCCTTCAGCGCCAGCGCAACCATCGCCACCTACAGGCCACTGCAGGTATGACAGGCAGTCACACGCCTGTAATGCAGGGTTGGAAATCAGACTCCTGTTG